>NW_017537634.1:1122308-1138666 GCF_001853355.1 Bactrocera latifrons | reverse complement strand
TACTTCTTCGAAGAAAACGGTCACACCGTTACGGTTACTGGAGACCGTTACTTGATCATGTTGAGAGAGTTTTTCTATCCAGAATTACGCCGAATGAGAATTTCTTTCAACTCTATGTGGTTTCAGCAAGATGGTGCAGCTCCTCACACAGCTCAACCTGTTATGACAGAATTGCGACGAAAATTTCCCAATAAGCTGATATCCAGAACCTCCACATTCCGTTGGCCACCCAGGTCGCCTGACCTTACTGCACCTGACTTTTTCTTGTGAGGTTATTGCAAGCAGGAAGTCTACAAAGCAAAACCAACAAATTTGAATGAACTAAGGTAATCCATTCGAGAAACAATTGCGGCTATTCCTATCTCAACTCTCCAAGCAGTAATGAACAACTTTTTGGTAAGGGGGGGCAGTTAAATTTCATTATTTTTAAAACTAATTAAGCTATAGTTAATAAAATTGGATGGGCTTCAACATGAGTAAAAGAAAAATGAATTCCATACACTAAAAAAAAAATTTGAGTTTCTTTATGTAGCAAAATTCATCAGCCACCCTGTATATGCTCGAAAGAACAGACAGAATATTCCAACGAATATACAGCCATTTTGACATATGTACATACATATGTATATTCCAAATGACGGTTAATTGATAAAAACTCTGTGGAAGAAATTGCGAGATACATACAATACATACAAATGGTCGCCTTCGGAGTTGTTTTTAAACAAAGTATACTTTTTATAAATATGTTGTATCAATAAATACACGTACGAGTAACTTAGATCTCCGAAATCGTTTGTGGCGAAATTTCAATAATTCACTTCCTATTATATCCCCAATCCAAATGATATCTCAGCCGCCATACTACTCCTAAAACGTGCCATAAACATCCCTTTTTAACATAATGACAGTTTTATATGATTTATTACAGGCCTGCGTTTACCGGGCGTTACAATGTGTGCTTCGCTTGAATGTGAAAACAAACACGAACTTATGTATGTATATAGCTCGAATTCTAATATAAATCAGCATTAATATAAACATCAGCGTATGCAAACACCTTTAGACGTGCACTCACTTTTAATATAGAGTTTCACAAATATGTAGTTGCAATATTTGCTATATTAAATGTATGTGTTACGACGAGGGTAGATATCGAATCCCCACCAACAAACCACCCAAAGCCAAATGGCACATACTTTTGGCTGGGCAAATATGCTTGTACGATTAGGCTTATCAATACTATCACGTATGGGCCGAATGGCTGTGGGTGTGCGAACAACCTTTTGGTGACAACCTGTTGCTATCCGCACGTACATATTTCCGCAGAGCCTCCTGCCTTGCCTTGTAATAGCGCAAAGTAAATAGTTTCAAACAAGCGCTTTTTATTTGCAGCCACATTCAAGTCCATATACCATATAAGTACAAATAAAGTCTGCATATGTATATGTGTAGATAAGCAGTTTATGAATTTGCATACGTTGTATGTACATAGTATGTGTTTACCTAATACGAAATATCCAATTTGAAACCCACTTTCGTTAAATTTAAGGGTGAACCATTGGTCGGGCGTTGTTATGCAAGTAAGGACAATTTTGTATTGATAAGCCGAACTTTAATTAAGCTGATATCCACTCATATCAGACATCAGACAAATGTGTGTATTTACATAGAGGACTTTGGCAGATAAGATAAATTTGTGGATATTTATTCCAATAAAAAGTTGTATACACACATACAAACGTATTTTAAAGCAGTTTCAGTTCTTTCGTATTTACCGCATATTTGGAAAAATGTCAAGTAAATATTTTAATTTAAATATTTAGTGACTTATATATGAGTGCAACAATTAGTAGTGCCCACTAATACTATTAGATAAGACCTGAGTTGAATCCGCCTCACCTATCCTTTGCTTCTTTTGACGACGATGTGAGCGTGTACGATCCTCCATTCATAATATGACTTAGTTATAACTTAGAAGCACAAACAATAAGTGAAAAATAAAGCTCCAGCAAACAGCTGCCGAGGGTATAATTAATCATCCACTGAAGAGCTCGTTTTTAGAAGCATACGAGTATTGTATATTCTTACAGCTATCGATGATTTTAATATGATCAACTGCGCCGTTAGTTCGGCTTTCTCCAGCCTAGGTAAGGAAACGAAGCAAATAGGTAATGAACGAGGGTTGTCGTACTCACGACTTGGTTATGCTGACAACCATAACTTCGAAGTCGTAGATAATTGCGTCTATCTGGAAACCAGCATGAACACCAACAACGTCAGACTCGAAACCCAACGCAGAATAACTCTTACCAACCAGTGCTACTTCGGACTGAGTAGGCAATAGAGAAACAAAGTTCCCTCCCGACGAACAAAGACTAAGCTCTACAAGTCACGCATCATTGCCGTCCTGCGATATGGTGCACAGGCATGGACGATGACAACATCTGATGAGTCAACGTTGCGAGTTTTCGAGAGAGAGGTTCTGCGGAAGATTTATGGTTCTTTGTGTATTGGCAACGACGAATACGGCAGTGGGTGGCACGATAAGCTGTACGAGATATACGACGACATTGAGATAGTTCAAAGAAATAAAAGACAGCGGCTCCGCTGGCGAGGTCACGTCGTCCGAATTAACGAAAACACCCAAAAACACAAATGATTCCAGCAAAGTGGTGACACAAGCAATAATTTAAAAAAATGGCCGACAGCAACATCTTTCATAGGTACACATATAGTGGAATATGTACAACCTTCTGTTTAAGTCACATGCTTCTGTAATACCACAAAACTGAATCATGCAAAATGTAAGCTCACAATGACAAATGATGATATCGGTCAATTAGGGAAAAGAATTGTTGACTACTCAGCCCTTTCCCTTACAAAAAACTGCAATTGGACGCGCTTTTCATAGCTTGTTGACATATTGGGAGGTCATAAATATTTACTACATTCGGCTCAAACACGACATAACTATAGAGTTGTATTAGGAAGTTTTCACTATTCAAATGATAAAATTAGTTAAAATTTTTAGTTCATAGACTAAAAATTATTGCAAATCATATTCGATAGTCATTAATTTACTTCGATAGTTGCTGGAAATATCGAATATTTATGACCATGCACAGTCAAGTAACCGTGATTACATTCTAGTTCTCTTATATTCAAAGTAACAGCTGGTCTATAAAATCCGTTGTCTTACATTTGTCTTGTCATTACAACCAATAAAAACTGTAGATCATTATAATGTCAAAATCCATTACAACGTTAGTTCCTTAAACTCAAGCGATTCGTAAAATTGTTTGTTGCAATTAATTAGCTGAACTGGGGAAAGGTAATAAATAGGAACAAAAAATTTAAAAATAAAATGTAACATTCGTGTTTATCTATCTACACTTTATTGGAAACAAGACCGTTATGAATGATGTTCTTCATATTTAAAGGTTCACCAACTTAATCATTTTACAGTGGAAATGTAGTTTACTAATCAATACGTAAAAGGGCCACCATAACAATGTGGCTGTCATACAAACTCTACAATTTCACTACATTTGGCATAGACATTGTCTGGGGTAAAGCTAAAGTCTCGGAATATATTGATTGGATCGAACAACTATTGCTTTTAACGTGTCATCCCAGTAGAAGTAACTTTTTCAAAATCCGGATTTCGGTTTCAAGCTGTCATGTTATCTTGGTTTAGTGTTGTTTATCAATTCATCATGGATAGACCTACGGCTGAACAACTTTTAAAAATTGTTCAACTTTATTACGAAGATTCACGTTCTGTAAGTAATGTGTTTCGCGCAATTTGCTCAACTTATGGTCAACATTCATTATTGCATAATATTCGACCGAATAGACCACGTTCAGTACGCAGAGTCGATTCGGCGCCATTCGCAGCAACTCCCACTGACGTATGGAACGACTTGATGCATTTTACGTCGAGATCCTAAACTGAAAACGACCATAATAAAGCTTGTGCAAGAACGGAAGCCGCCCGACCTTCCCAACAGACTTGGCTTTGCTCTATGGGCTCTTGAAAAGTTCCAAGAAGATCCCACATTTTCGAGCCAAATTTTGTTCAGCGATTGGGCCCATTTCTGTCTCAATAGGAATGTAAACAAACGAAATTTCCGCATTTGGGACGAAGAACAACCTGAAGAGATTCAAGAGCCGCCATTACATTCAGAAGAACAACGTTTTGGTGTCATTTGTGCGCAGGTGGAATGATCGGTCCATATTTACACCCAAATGATACGAGTGAGAACGTAACCGTCAGTACCCACCGTGATCGCGTCATGATAATCGACTATTTGATGCCTGAAATTGAAGTTCGTAAAAGAACACTTCGGTAAGCAAATAATTTTATGCTTTTGGACGGTCGATTGGCCACAAACATCCCCTATTAAGTTTTAAGTATCTGTGTTTTTTCTTTAAAAAAAAAAAGTAGCGAGCCTCGAAACTATACGAAATAGTCGGTTAAAATTTTTAAATCATCATAAAAAATATATTTTGATTTATTAAGTAACCTTAAGAACTTGAAGGTGATTTATTTCAAGCAAGATGGTCAGAAAGAACTACCAAAACGTTTTCCATGGAATGCAAATCGTTGGCCGATTAGGTTTTCAGATTTAGTTATACATAAAACCATAAAATCAGAAAAATAAAGTTTTTTCTTGTTTCTAAGACCAATAAGCAATAAGTCGATGTGATAAGTAAACCAATCAAATTTTTTTAAAGAATTCTTTAAAGGATATAACTGAATGAAGTGACTTAGTAGAGCAGCTGATTCGGATTTTAAGTATTTGAACCACAACTGCCTACTGTATATGTATCGGAATATAACAAAATAAATCCTTTAGTAACTTTTACTGCCACGGTTGTCTATGGTGATATTTATGGACAACATGTCATTGCTAACTTACAGGTAAGTACACATTCATACATATATTTATAATAAACAATAAACAGCGTAATGACAATATGTTATTGTTATATTCATTAAAAAATTGTATATGTGTTAATAGTATTGAAGTTTTCAGTTAAATAATTACGCTGTTTAATCACTCCAGCTGATTTTTCGCCATTAATCATTTTAAATGTTACTTCTATTGTTATATTATTGCCCTCTTTATTGGAACGGTTGAACGAACATTAAAACTAATATCAATTTGGTATATGGAAATTATAAATTTAATTCATAATAAATTATGCGGAAATGATGAGTATGCCAATTAAAAAGTTTCACTTGTTTAGTTACTTCATTAGGTTTGGTATTGAGTCTCATCCTCAAGGTCAAGGAGCTAATATTTAGACAGTTATTAATGAATCAAAATTCAAAAAAAAAAAGAACTTTTTCAAAATTAAAAACACCCTGTGGAGAACTATCAAATGGTGCTTTTTTGAATTACTCTGGACTAGAGAGGCTTTGGTTAACCAGCGCTTTTACAGTTTAAGTGAAGCCAAGGCGTCCAGTAGTTGACCGATAAGCTCCCCGTCTCATGAAATAGCGATAAGAACTAATTTCCTTGCGAAGGACTATTTTACCTTCACAGCCACTAACCTTGCATGTGAACTTCTAGCCATGCGTGAAAAATAAAAAAATCTTTACCTTTTTAAACGAACACAGCTTGTAGACCTCAAAGTTTCCGTTTGTTTCCTTGAATTGAAAGCAATGACCAAATATAAGCATAATATATTTGATAGATTAATTTTGTATTCACAAAATCTCGATTGCTCAAAGCGTGATTATTGGTTACTGTTGATTGGGTAAATGCGTGAATGTTGACAACCACCGCCATAGAACGAATCATGTGTACGTCATAATATTCGTTTGTTATTCACTTTGCTGGGATTCACTTAGTGAAGTCAAGTATACATGAATATATCTCTTTGTCAATTTATAGCTTGTTATATAAAAAATCTATTTTGCACCGTTATACCCGAGCACAGCTTTCTCAACCAAGACCCAACCTCTTTCACACTAAGAAAATAAATTACGAATAAAGTTTGCAAACAGTCCGTCCGAAGATTTTGCATTGATTAATTGTGACGATTTCAATTCTTAAATTTATCTAGATCAAAAAGCTATGCACATACATATGTATGTGTATCACTCAATTGACTTAGACTCAGAGCCACACCAGCTTAAAACAGCAAACGAGAGAATACTACAAAAACATGATTTCACTTTCAAAGATTTTCATCATACAGTTTCAGCCGGGACTAGCATTCCCTTACTCGCTCTTTCTTTCGTATTGTATTACATTTTTTGTCTTGTTGTTGCCTGTGGCTTTAATCGTTTTCGCTCATCTTCTTCATATGCTACCAAAATTCAAGGGAAGTTACAAGTACAAGAAGAGGTTAAACCAAAATTAGACATATTGATAAAAAGAGATTCTAGGAAACTGCCATCCATACACTATCTTTGCAAAAGAATTTCAGGAATGCGACAACGACATTTCATTATTCAGCATTTTGCATTCATTCACTGATTTAATTTCCACAGCTCCATGCTAAGGGTGTTTTGAGGCTTCGAGTGGGAAAGCATAAATTGTAAATGTTTGACAATAAAATTTCGATTCTTTTGCTTTTCGGCTCATCAACTCACCCTACGGTATCGCATTTTTGCTGATTTTATTATACCCTGAACAGTTTGTAACACCCAGAAGGAAGGGTCGGAGACCCTATAAAGTATATATTTATATAAATGATCAGTATGTCGAGCTGAGGCGATTTACCCATAGTCCCTCAGTTTTTAAGATATCATTTTGAAATTTTGGAACCGTCATTTTCTCTTCGGGAAGCTGTTCATTTGGTATAGATTCTATGACAATAATATTATTTCCGAAGAAATTATTCATATCGGTAAACTATAGCATATAGCTGCCATACAAACCAAACGATCGGAATCAAGGGCTTGTATGGAAAAGTTTCGCATTTGACGTCGTATCGTCACGAAATTTGGCATGGATTACTGCTCAAGGTAACAGTATAATCTCCAAAAAAAATTGTTCAGAAGGGATTACTATAGCATATAGCTTCCATACAAACTGAACACATATTTACTAACAGAAATGCACCTGTGAAGGGTATATTATGTTCGGTGCACTTGAAGTTAATGTTTTTTCTTGTTTTATTTTTTATTTATATGTGTGTATCATGAATAGGCGATGCGCTATTTGTGGGCATTCAGTTAAGCTTTCTTCTCAAGCAGGGCCACAACGATGAGCTATTAGAAAATAACGGAACTAAGTATTTAAATGCTGAAGCACTGCACCAAGAATCCTTAAAGCTTTAATGTATCTAAGGGTAGGTGATATCAAAGGCATTCTATTAGAAGTTTTCGAAAGGACCGCTTGTTGCTGCATGACTACCCCGTACATACTTCAAGCGTACGAGTTTCCCTTTGTTTTCAAAAATGAGAAGATGCGTAGGATATTAATACAAACAATGAAATTTAAATATTTTTAATATTTTTTTTACTATAAATTTACTGAAAAATAAATTTATAAGCGTCTAAAAAGTTTGGTAAACCTTTCCTTGTGTCAATGTTATATGCGAATTAAGGAAGAGTTGTTACTCTGCGCATACTTTTTGTCAATAAATTTTACAAAGTTTCACAAATAAAGTAACGTTAGGTTGTGAATGAGTTCACTGATAAGAAACAAATACAAATGTGAAATAAAGCTTTTGTCGGTGGACAAAGCATTTTAGGTGTTAGGACAGCAAACAGCTACAGAGAGTTCAATGCAAATGAATTCAAATGCGCGGCGTTTAATGGACAATTTCCAGTACATTAAGTTCAAGAAACACTAGACCAATGAACTAGCGATTTTTGTAGCGCTGAAAAAGGCTGATGTGGCGGGTTTAAGTCAAATTTAGCCAATGACAATTGATACAGCAGGCTGCGATAAGCCAGAGCTTTTGTATATCAGAAGCAAACAGAGGTGAGAATGCATAACAATTGCTGGCAAACTGTGGAAGTAGTAGTGCTCTTGTCTCTGTAGCTGTACTTAACGGTCGCCATACTGAAAACGAAAAGCCACACTTGATGACCGCCTATGGAGTGAGGAACAAAGCAATCGCAAAAGCTATCGATTATTTGTCATTTGTCCTATTTTTGTATTCCTGGATTAGAGAGCTGCCGATTCACTGCTTATTGCATTGAATGTAATAAATATAAAGCTGTGTTCATGTCTTATCTCTTAGTGGGCAAAATATTACTAGTGATGTTTTGTGTTGAAGAAAATCAAAGGTTATATGAAAGGGTTTGAGTTAAATATAATTTATTTCATATAATCAAAGTGTATAAGCGCTCTTTTTGGTCCACTACAACTTCTCTTTAAAACTTCGTTTTGTGTTTCACATGTAGATTATGCAACTGTTCGTTTTCACAGTTTTCCAGAACCTTGGTGACGGTTCATAAATCATTATAGAATGGATCTTAAGCACTACCATTATACATATATCATACCTGCTGCCGAACTGCATTTACAAAGAGAAAAAGGCATACACTTCTTCTCAAAGTAAGAAGCTGCGATTCCATCTTTGTATTCTTATGGACTCATTAATCTGACCGATGAGAGAAAAATATGCTTCACAAATGATTTTGCAAGTGAGGTTTTTCATTTTTCCGATTACTGTAATACCGATATAACTAGGGGGTAAAAGCAACACAAGATAGATTTCTAAAGTTAGTCGGTCAGCATATTGTCCAATTGACTAAGAACCTTCGGCTGCAAACATTTTATTCTCTTCAATCGGCTCATCTTCACGATTATTTAATATCTTTCAGCATGTTACGTTGTACGGAGAAAAAAAAATTTTTTTTTTTTTTTTGGTTTTTCAGCGTACAAACGGCGTCAAATAGAAGACTTAAAAAAGTAGAAAGCTCCCAACATATACATTTCATAAATTCTCAATATTTCAAGTAGTATTCAATTGTTATAAAAATCAAGAATGCGAATAAAGACTTTGAGCAAATGCTCGTGAGCAAAACTTTTCATAGACTCAGTAACTCACTGAACTTTGAGAGAAAGTGAATACAATAATAAAAAATTTATAAAATAACTTGTTGCTAATTTCGGGTGTAACCGAACATTTCATGCTCTTTCAACTTGCAGGGATCAAAACCGGAGAAATCTCCTCAGGTGATAGCGAAACTTCATATTAAAAAATGTTGCGAAAGAAATAAATAATACCATTAACTGACTTATTCGGCATTGTTAGAATCACGAAAATCGTTAAAAGTTATTGACTCGATTTGATCTATTTTTTTCTCCAATACTACATACAATTAACATGCCACATACTATTAAAATTCTCGCAGAGTTCCATTTCGGTACTTCACATTCATTCACAATTCATATGTTCGAAAGTAAAGTTGTTGCTCCTTTTTTTCCATATTGGGCACAAACTTATACTCTTATGAGTAAAAACACACTCACCCTCTTTTTTTATAGTGGAATCTATAAGTTTGAAAATCTTTAGATTATGTATGTATATGGTATTAGAAATTTTTGACATTTTGGAAAGTGAAAGAATCAGATGGAATATAAGTTGTGTTATATGAGTAGTAGCCGTGGCTGTAATTCGATTTCGCTTTTTTCGCACTGGCACAAAGGAATGTGAGAAGAAAAATAATATACACAGAATTTGCTTGAAATCGGTAAAGCAGGTTCCAAGATACGTGATTTCACCTCAAAGAGGGAGGTGCCGCGCCCATGGTCCAACTTTGTCATCGGCTCATAAAGCCCTCTCATACCAACTGGGAGCTAAAATTTAATGTTTTCGTTTGCACAGACGAACGGACGCACAGACATATAGTCACTCGGATTTCAACACTCATATACACATATGTGTATTTAAGCCTATATACATATATCTATAGGTTTAGCTGATACAAACAACCGTTAAGTGAACAAAACTATTGAACTCTGAGAAAGATGTTGCAAGAGTATAAATATAGCTCGAAAATTTAAAGTGTGTTTTTTTTTTTCAAATTCTGTTTAGGAGAACAGTAATTTTGTGGCTCATACAATTGTATACCATGTTGCTTTTGTTGTTAGCTGTCTCCCTTGTCTTCATTTTTACGCACATTTGTTATAGAAGTACATTTTGCAATTTATTTGCATAATTTATTTGACGGTCAGTGGGGTAAAATTGAGAGTTAATGGTGAAATGCCACAAGCAAGCGATCACCGTAATTTGTTCCATACAGCAGATGGCCTGAGAGACCTGAAAAGTCGAACGTTGGTGTCAAACAAATAACAAATGGGGGCGGAATGGTGGCGAATCAACAGTCGTGTCTCACAATTGCATGAAGTGTGAGTGGCATGAACTAATACTATTGTGTCTCACTGTTTTCTGGTATTTTATTCAATAAAGTAACTGTCTGAATGCAGAAGCAGTGTACGGTATGTTGTTTGTGTTTGTCGTCGAGCTATAGGAATAAATGTATAATGAAATGCCATGCAAAAGTATTCAAGGTACATCACGCTTTGACAAGCGTTTCTTATTGTGTTTGTGGAACTTGTTTTGATTACACAGCTTACAGTATAGCACCTAAATATAATGTATGCAAGTTGCTATGAATGTTCATTTAGTATTGCTGTCACTCTGCCGTCTAAGAAATAGTTGTATTTTTGTTGTGAAAGCAATAAGCGAGACGAGCATTGATGTATTATATGAGGCTGCGGGAGCGTTCGACATAACTCATTGTGCTTTCGAAACTTCGTAGCCACAAGGAACAAACTGCCGAGCACACCCTTTCAATGCGCTCGTACAGAATAACTCCACACAATTTCCCTTTACTATGGTCTTCTTTGGGGCATTCACATGTGATACCGAAGAAACTAAAGAAACTTAAACCAATACACCCACAGGAAATCATATCACATATACATACATGCATATGTATAAGTAAAGTTATTGGAGGTTCTTAGAAAGTGAAGTGTAGGACATTTCGAACCAAATAATATTAGGTTGGCAAAAAAGACTTGCGGTATTTTCGCTAGTTGGCGCTGAGAGCGCGTAGTTCTAGTTTTCTTCGTCGCATCGGGTCATGCTATACCTTTTTGGAAAGCTCATTTCACGCGCTAACTCCTATTTAAATGATTGTCGTTTCTTTTAAGTCATTCGTGAGTTATAGCGTCGCAAACATGGAGCAAAGTAAAGAGAAAATATAAAGGCAAAAATGTATCTCAAGCCACCAATACAATTTGTGCAGTTTATGGACCCGATACAGTTTCAATTTCAACGTTTCGTTCTGCTGTAGAGGTGGTCGAAGATGCGCTACGCTCCGGAAGGCTTGTCGTCGAAAATTGCTATAAAATCACTGAATTGGTCGAAAGAGACCGGCATAGTAGCAGCCGTAGCATCAGCCAAGAGCTGGGAATGAGTAAAAAAAAGTTTATCAACAATTGAAAATTCAATAAAAATCCAATAAAAATACCGCAAGACTTTTTTGTCAACCTAATAAATTAATATTATTATTGATGTTCAGAAGCCACCGATATTACATATTCATAGGTATGCATAAAAGTATCTAGTTAGGCCGAAATAACCAGTTATACTTATCGAGAGAAAGAGAGGCGTAACGTTATCAAACAAAACGGTATATAATGTTCTAATTTCAATTTTACTCTCTGATTTCAAATTTGAATTTGAAATAAAACTTTGAATAATACGGTTGCGGCAAAGTAGACAATATGCTTACAAAAAAGCTTTCCTATCTGTCTTAGGTGATGTTTGGGATACTGAACTGGACCTCAGAAATGCTTTCTCTTTACACCAATTCCTTGCCAAATCGAACACTTGTATTCGCAATTGTTAATAATTATGAAAACACAATAAATGATTAGGAAAGAAGAGTAATTTGTGTCATTCCTTTTTTTGTGTTGAATGCGCTGTTACGATAAGAGAGGGCGTTGCTACTAGCTCAATTCTTTTTGTTTTTTTGGTGCAATCTTCATATGAAAACATTGAATCTCGTGCAGAAATAAAATTCTTATTTTTGGAAGGTATAGCACCAAAAGAATTCATGAACAAACGTTAAAAGTGTATACTGATTATTCACCTATGATGGGTTGCTGAATTTAAACGTGGTCGTACAGGCCTTAAAGACGATCCACGTGAATGACGTCCAAACAGCGCATCAACACCAGAAGTCATAGCCAAAATACAGGATATGGTTTTGGAAAACCGTCGATTAATGAGAGATATTTAGAAAAATTTTGGGATTTGCTGTGTGGGCAATGGGTGCCGCATTCGCTAACAATAGAATAAAAACGCATTCGAATGCGACTTTCTCAGGGTAAAGTGGATTTTGTGCGACGATTCATCACTATGGATGAGACTTGGGTCTACCATCATAATCCTGAATCAAAACAAAAGGCTAAAGATTGGTATGAACCTGGTTGTTCGGCTTCGAAACAAGACCGGGTTTGCAAAAGAAAAAAGTCCTTATTCATCAGGACAATGCACCATGTCCCAAGAGCATTTTGACAATTGCTAAAATCCATAAATTAAAGTTCGAATGGTTGGAGCAGCCACCATATTCACCAGATTTGGCCCACATCAATTTTAGTTTGTTTCCAGAACTCAAAAAATTTATGCGTGGCAAACGTTTTCCATCAAATGAAGAGGTCATAACGGCTACCAGCCGGATTGTAGTATATGTTCAGGGAGATTATACTGAAAAATAAAGTGTATTTTGAATAATAAAATTGTGTTATTCTTAGCAAATGACAAAACTTATTGAACAACCTGGCATTGCAATGAAACACCGTTTTCAGAGCATTCCGCCTACTACCTACAATATTAAGAAAAGTACCGTTAGGAAAAAATATTATTTTTATAGAATTCCTGGAGTTACCATACAGCTTTAAAATAACATTCGTTTTTGGAATGAGAACACATTTTTTGCAGTATTTCACAGAAATAGAATGTCCTTATTGCAATGAGACAAAGTGTATTAATTTAGTTTTGCAGCATTATAACATATTAATTATCACGTTCCTTACCTTTTGTTTGTTTGGAGAATACTCCAGATTATTAGCTTTTGTCAACTTCCAAGTTCAGTGTTCAAAAAATAACTCCACTTGTAAATCATTGCGTAGGAAAATAGAATTGTTGTATATATTAGGCATTATAGATTAGTAAAAAAAAATTGAATTTCACTTGCTTTGTAAGTGTACTAAAAGACCTTGTAAAAGTTCCTGAAGTGGAATATCAAAATGTGTCTATACTTAAATATTTTTTTAATTCTAGTTTTTGTTGTTTCATTAATGTGCAGATGGCGCACTTTAGCAGTAGTTTATTTTATATTATTTGCACTGTGTATTTTTGGCTTCTTCAATTTTTGCTATTGAACACAAGCGTAGCTCTGATTTTTAATATTCAACACTATCTGCAAGTTTTGGTTCAATTGTGGATTAACAATGTTCAATTTATACTCTTATCTACATACACACATATGTGTAATTGATGATAAAAGTAAGTATGAATAGTAGAAATAGAACTCAAAATATTTTCAACTTGGCAAAAGAAGTACGTACCAACATATGAATAAACCTTATCTTTGCCCCTTTTTTTTACTACATTACTGACGCACCGACTTCTGTTCATGTATGCGAATATTCTGGATTAATATTTTCAATATGGATTAAGCTGAACTTACAAGATTTGCTTTTATGGCTAACACCACAAATTGAGTTAAAATAGCTATGGATTTGCGTACTTAAACGGAAATCACATCATCCTGCAATCCGCTAAAAACCGGTAGTATGCTTATAATGCAATTGAGAGGCTATACTTGTATACCACACAGGGTGAGAGTGTTTGTACTCAAATAACAGTAACCTATTAGGGATAGGGACTAACAACCGCTGTATATTGCTCCAAGTAAAGAGAAATCCATTATTTTTCCAAGTGCGATTGGATTACTCAATATAGCGATAGAAATTTAAAAAATATTTAGAGACTGTTTTGTCATTGCTTGACTCAGTATTGTTGGCAGAAAAGCTGAATACCAGCCAATCAAGGATTCGATCGTCATGTGATCCATTTCTGAAACTGGTGGTAAAAGTAGGTTACTTACGATAACGAGAAGCAAAACGGTTGTGGACAAATAGGCATTACTTTGTGAACAACATAGTGATTGTTACCTGTTGCCGTCTATTTTGCAAAAAAATTTATAAATTACGTGTCACTTTTTCTCTTGGGTAAGCTCCTAAACTACCGACCGATATTAGTAAATCTTAGTTTAAGTTCGGGTAAGTTAGGGTAATCCGCAATAGATACACATGGATATATGTAAATTCGTTCTCTGTGTTGTTCATAAACTCCTAAAAAGCGGATCACCAGATCCACATTAATCGACGAGGGCTTTTGAGCTTACCACAACTTTATTAGGGCGGTTAATACCAATCCCAGCCACTTCACTAGATTCGCCAAAGATGTGTCTCCTGAGATATTTCAATCTCGCCATACTCTAAAAGATAGGATTACAACCTATCCTAACACAATTCATAAATGAAAATAATAAAAGCAAAGCTATAACACCCTTCACAGGTGCACTTCTACTATAAATCGACTCAGCAAACTAATAATTTATATATAGTATAGTGTATAGGGTAGCCGCTGTTTCCTTTGCGTTGTTACAAGCTTCGTGGCAATGTACAAAAGTATTGTATAAGTACAAGTATTGTATAACGAGACACGCATTGGCCAGTATTGACCAATAAAGTCTAATATAATAGCAATAATCTGGATTAACGCTGCCGCCAGTCAAGTCTATAAGATTCGAAAACAATTTATTTTAACAAATTATTATTTTTTTCAGTATCTGCTCATTTGCTATGTGAGCTGAGTGTAATATTTGTGGTTTTGTGGCAAAATTTTGTAGTATTATGAGTCAATATTTAAAACAATTAAGGAAATTGCGGCAAACATTTTTTTTAACTAATACCAGACTGTACGAAGGTAACTGTAAAATTCAGTTTACCTGGAATTTCCTCTTTTCTGCCTTCTGTCAGTGTGACACTGCGATGCCTTAAGAGCAAGACAAATGAAAGAAGTTAGAATAACAAAAACAACTCATTCTTTCAAATAAATAGCGCAGTAACAGTCTGCAGCAGAGCACCGCTTTAACAACGAGCATTGCCGGAATCGTCCGTTTGTTGGAATACACGGCACCCCACTGAAGTCCATAAGTAAAATATCCCTTCTTTTATATGTGTGTGCATATGTAATTCCATTTGCGCATCTGTTGCTGTCTGCCACTGGTTAGTGCGCTGCATACTGTTGCAACGTGGGCTGGATGGCTCGCAATATTTGAACTGCCCTATGCAACTCAATGCGATTGCGGGCAAAAGAGTATGGCGAGCAGTTTATGCTGTCTGGCATACAGCTATGTGTTTAAGTACACCTGTGCGTATGAAAGTTATCATGCAAATAATCTAGCTGTGTTTTTGAACCAAGCAGTGCTTCCGAGTGTGCTCGATTTTAAGAACCTTTACTAGTTTGAGATACCTCTGAAAGGTTGCTGAGGAAGTAACGTATTAATACCTAGTAACTTTTGAATTGTTTACGTAAATGTCTTTATTATGGAAAAACGTATGGCATCTGTCCATCCATTAATTTACCCTTATAGTGGATAAATTATGAAAGGTTTCATTTACAATTTTATGTTAACGGTTAACTACCAGAAAAAAAGTTGAAAGTAGTACTATAAATGTGTAAGTATTAAAATTGGCGAGGCTGGATACAGTTGTTGTGTAGCTACTTGTAGGTTCACTTTTGCAAAGTTGAAGTTCCATCCTTTTCTTATACCCGTGTGTGCGATTACCTAAACAATAAATATATCGCCAATTAACATAATTTCGGAACTAATCTAAAAAGGCATTTCATTATGACATATTTAATATAAACGACGCGGTTTTGAGCGTATTTATTGACCCACATCCATTCGATTTGAATGTAAGCACGTTTGCTTTGCATTTGAATCTCGACAAATCATTTGAGGAAGCAATAATAGGTGTGCTAGTCCTAGTTAGGTGCGGATCTCCTTGAAATTCGTGTAAAGTTTGAAGTAAATCCCAGGAAATCAAAATCATATTTGTTCGTTAAGTGAAAAGCGGACATTATTCTATTCGCGACACATAATATGTAAATTAACCTCACCGTTGAACCGATTAAAGTCGTAAAATATTTTCACTTGCTGTCGAATTTTTTACTACTTGGAGTTTTCAACTAATACTTGATAAGATTCTATTTTCCTGTTGCTTGTAAATAAATAGAGCAGCAAAGCAAACTAGTTCTGGTGTTAAGTTCACCACAAACAAATTTTTCCGGTTCGA
>NW_017537634.1:1115963-1121983 GCF_001853355.1 Bactrocera latifrons | reverse complement strand
CTGTAGCTGCTGCCATACAAAACAATCCACGTGCTTCGACAAGAGCTTATCTGCTCAAATGGGGGTAAGCAGACAGTAATTACAGTCAATTATGCACAAAGGTTTGGACTTATTCCCATATAAAATTCAAATGGCCAACAAACTGAATGCTGCAGACTTGCCGATTCGCTTGGAATTTTGCCAGAAGATTCTTCAAATGCTGGAAGCGGATGGAAACATGTTGAACTGTCTTTTCATGTCTGACGAGGCCCATTTCGATTTAAACGGCAACATAAACAAACAAAATTGTCGAATATGGAGCGCTTCCAACCCACAGCTACTCCTTGAGACGGAGTTGCATCCACTTCGTGTCACAGCGTGGTGTGCAGTTTCATCACRCTGCATTGTCGGGCCCTACTTCTTCGAAGAAAACGGTCACACCGTTACGGTTACTGGAGACCGTTAATTGAGCATGTTGAGGGAGTTTTGCTATCGAGAATTACGCCGAATGAGAATTTCTTTCAACTCTATGTGGTTTCAGCAGGATGGTGCAGCTCCTCACACAGCCCAACCTGTTATGACAGAATTGCGACGAAAATTTCCCAATAAGCTGATATCCAGAAACTCCACATTCCGTTGGCCACCCAGGTCGBYWGACCTTACTGCACCTGACTTTTTCTTGTGGGGTTATTRCAAACAGGAAGTCTACAAAGCAAAACCAAMAAATTTGAATGAACTAAGGCAATCCATTCGAGAGACAATTGCGGCTATTCCCGTCTCAACTCTTCAAGCAGTAATGAACAACTTTTTGGTAAGATGCCTCACATGCATCAACGAGGGCATTTAAATTCCATTATTTTTAAAACTAATTAAGCTATAGTTAATAAAATTGAATGAGCTTTAACATGAGTAAAAGAAAAATGAATTCCATACACTAAAAAAAAAATTTGAGTTTCTTAATGTAGGAAAATTCATCAGCCACCCTGTATATACATAAGCAATAAAACTTTTTACTTAATGGAGAGAGGTGACTGGTTTCTGCCACAATTCAATTAGTCAGCAAGCTAAATGCAGTGAATTGCAATTATTGTTTAAAAAGCCGGTGAGAGAGCAATCAATGGCTAGAGTAATGCAAATTAAAATATTACTTGGGGGTCATAAATGCAGACTGAAGTATATATGTTTACAAAAACTTAGTAACTTAAAAGTGATTTAACATTTATTTAAATGCAAGTCTAATTCTCCCAAATTAGCCGACCAAAGTAGTAACTTGGAGGTGGAGTTGACGTGACGATTTAAAAAAGAGCTTGGTCCAACTCAATATTCGATTTTGGTGAGAAAAAAAAAATTGTAGATCATTTGCTGCGTCGTTGGGGTTATTTACTTATTAGTGAGCACTAAATTATATTATTTTTTGAGAAAACGAACAATAACTAAAATATTGCAAAAATCAAAACCATGAGTTCCCTTAAAAAAATATAGCCTTTTTTAATGTTATAGAAAGTTTTACATTTAATTTTCATTCAAAAGAATTCAAATTATTTATTTCGACACACCCTAACCAACATACACAAAAATTAGCTTTACCCTCATATACTATATACAAACTCACATACTATCTCAAGTCTTTGACTTTCGTAAGCTAATATTTGTTAATGAATAAACTTTTTCATTCAAAAGTGAATTCCCACTCCTTTACATGCGCAACCAAAAACGGTGCAAACATATACAGTCGCCAAAAGATTTCACATATTCAGCCAGGTGGTTGAGGACTTTATGTTTGTAGAAAATATCGGTGAAATTCTTTCGAAAGTTTGACGACATTTGTCAAACTGAGACTATGCTGATAAACTGCATTGATGTGGATATACTTGCTCGTATGTACTCTATACTTATATACTCGTTCACCAATACATACACAGATACTCGCATATATGTAAATATATACAAATATAGATAGAAACTCATAACTATGATCGAAGTAGTAAAGAAAAACATCAAACTCATGCCAGGCCCATAAAGAAAGGGAGTTAACCCGGCATGTCAGCATGTGTATTCCATAAACACTTGAATAACATCAAAACTTTTTACATTATAACTCTTCCTGGGTATGGCAGGGGTCTGATGATAGTAATCGTGGAAGACATCAAGAAAGGCTTTTCAGGCATTATATATAAAAATCGTATAGAATTGTACTTTACTATAACTATTGCAATTATTCCGAAAAGCCACACCTTAATATGGTTCAATATATCAAGCTCGCAGCATGCTCAATAGAAATAAATTCAGGGACCAGGTGTTAATCTCTATAATAATATCACAGAATATGCTTAGTCATATTATCATCATACATTTGGCGTCATTTCTACCAAAACTGATTGTTTTGTCGAAAAGGGTTTCATCTATCGACCCAACACAATCGATTACTTTCTAAAAGTATAATAAACCGAAATAACTACTGCGGCACTAAAGGAAGATAAAAGTTTTTATCAGTTTGCTTTATTTTAACACATCGAAATGCACAAAATCAATACACGCCTTTGGCGACTTACTCTTCACCAAAATAATTTCCGCTAATTTATGGATATAAGTGAATGCATAGCTACAGCAATAGTAATTAGTGAGGCAAAACAAAATTATCAAATCTTATTCACTTTTCCTGACCATGTGACGAAGTCCATGCAAGTGAGGAAAGTTTTCTTAGCGTCATTAACTTGGTAGTGGCCAGAAACGATTATTTTACATATGGCTCAAGCAGCTCACGACTTCCCGTTCTAGACCAAGTATCCTCTGGGTACCCAAAAAATTTCCCTTTGAAAATGAGAAGGCGAAATATTCCCTCCCCAGGGTTGTGCGCTGAGTTTGGGACCCGCCACGTAAAACAACAACACGAAACAACACGTTCGGATAAGTCACTCACCATTTCAAGACAAGAAGTCTGATTATGGTTTGAGACATGCATCTGGAATGTACGGTCCCTTAATTGGGAAGGTGCCGCTACCCAGCTGGTTGATGTCCTCGTTGAAATAAAGACTGACATCATCGCCGTCCAAGAAATGTCATGGACGGGTCAAGGACTGAGACGAACAGCAAATTTGGTATTTGATTCATGGAAGGAGAAAGATTCGGTCAACGAGTCCTGCCATACACCCCGCTGGACGGTTACGAACGTCTAGCCACAATCCGCAACTCGGTATAAGGGCCATCCCATGGCATTTCAAACTCCTTACGAACAGCTGCAACCGAAATCATTGGTTTTCGGAAAATGCAAGAGAACAGCTGGTACGACGAGGAGTGCCGTGCCGTAGCGGCGAGAAACAGACTGCCTACCTCGCACTGTTATAATCGACTGCAATACGTGCGGGATGGGATAAATAACGAGAACTGAAGAGGGAAGCGGACGTATTTGCAGACAAAAAAAGAGAGAGACCAAAATGCGCGAGTATGAAAAGTTTGATAAGCTGGCCGACAGCGGTAATGCTCGAATACTCTACGAAAAGATGCGGTGACTAACGGAAGATTTCAAGACCGAAGCATACTTTCGTAGAACCCCCGGAGGTGATCTAGTGACTGATACCCACTGTATACAAGCATTATGGAGGGAACACTTCTCCAGTCTTCTGAATGGCAATGACAGCATAACATCAGCATTTGGTGAAACCTATTCCCCAATCGATGACGATGAAGCGGTCGTTTAATTGCCCAACCATGAAGAAGTTCGAATAATATAATTATCCGTCTGAAAAACGACAAAGCGGCGGATTTATTGAAATACAGCGGTGAATAAGAGGAATATGGTCGGACGAAAAGTATGGCCGACGATTGGAAGGGAGGCCCAAAAATCAGCGCCAACTACTTTGGGATAAGCCTTCTCTACAAGGTGCGTTCCAAAGTAAACAGAATGCCGACTGGTGCGTCAAAATTGGACAACATTTTGTTTTAAAATTGGTGAAATTTTTACGGAGCGTTTCAGTTGATGCAAAAAGTTTATGGCGATGATTGGCTATCCGGTAGCAGAGTGCACGAGTGGTATCAACGTTTTCAAAGTGGTTATGAGGACATAAATGAGGATCAACATGTGAGCAAATGAAAATGATCACCGGAAATTCCATCGAAACTGTGCGTGATTTCATCAAAAATCAGCCGAAGTCGAAATTTATGGAAATGGAATTAAACATCTAAAAAACACCGATTTATCGCATTTTGACCGAACATTTGCGGTTTGTTCCGCACAAATTGACTGACAACCAAAAACTGCTCAGAATCCAACATTCGAAGGACATCATTAAAGAGGTAAAAAAGGACAAAAAATTTCTTTACAATGGTGACGAAATGTGGTGTTTCCAATATGATCTCGAAACGAAACGCAAGAGTGCTGAATGGAAGGCACCGGACGAGCCGAAGCCCAAAAAATCGCGCATGGAGAAGTCAAAAGTGAAGACAATGCTGATTTGTTTTTATGATACCAATCCACAAAGAATTTATTCCACTCGGCCAAAACGTTAATGCGGTATTCTACCTTGGAGTTTTGAAGTGTTTGGTGCGCCGTATTCGACGCGTTCAGCCCGATTATCGTGCGACTTCTTCCTTTTCGGAAAATGAATTTGACCCTTTGAACTGTGCAAAACGCTGTATTGAAGCAGAAAGAGACTATTTTCAATAAAATAAATTGATTTTGTCTAAAAACCATTTGTTCTACTTTCTTTTAAAAGTCCTGTTAATTTTTTAACACACCTTCTATACTATATCAACTATTTGAGTAAATAGGCTTCTAATTTAAAATTTTCAGGCCTAGATAGTTCCCTTTTATATCATTTAATTCCAATTTTGTGACTTTGAATTTTGGATGATGATACATATTGAACTTTTTTGAATACAAAAATGGTGAGAAGGCATTTGAAAATTGTTGTAATTGGTGTAATGAATAATAAATGAGATTTTGATAATAAATGTGTTTTTGATTTTCTGTAAAATGTTGCGAACTTTTTAATCAGCCTGTTAAGAACGCTTTCTAGACACCTTCCACTTGTTGCCAATATTCAATTACTGTCTTAATTTTACAAAAAATATGTTTAACTTGTTGTGGTTTTTGGTATCTCGACTTTTCCACAAACAAAGAAATAATATTTTATGAAACCTTTTAAATCGACACATACTTTCCAGTCTAAAATGAGTTTTATGTCTTCATATGATTCTTTCACCCTCACAGAATATGCAAGAGGTACGGAAGGATATGGGCTACCATTGTGGAGTAAAACAGCTTTTAAACTAGTTTTAGAACCATCAATAATGAGCCTCTATTTGTCTTTTTCTTAAAATATTTCAAGTTCTTCCATTGGTTAAGTGATATTGTTGCAGTAAAAAACCTTTTTTTATCTCTTTGTAGGAATTCTTCCTTGAATTTTAATAATATATTTTCCACAATCATAACAAAACTTCTCAGGGCAAGCTGCGATTACCGATTACGGGGAGAAGAGTCAAAAATCGTGTGTTTCGCTGAACCCCTTGTCATTGCGGCGAATGTTTTGATTCCATTCAATATCTAATCATGCTAGCAGCCTATGCTCTAATGCATAATAAACCAGCACATTGGTAGGCTCATCGCGTTAGCGGGCAGAGCACGAGTTCCCAGTTAATCTTCAAGTGTCGGTAGTTCGTACTAAGCTCCCGCTTTATACCCTATGCCAATGAAATGAAATCATAATGATAACTTTACTTGTCAATCTTTTTTCGTGGAAAAAAATTATTTCAGTACATGAGCAGCATGGTAGTATATCGTTTCCCATGCCAAATAATTTAATATCTTTTGTAACTGAGTGATTGGAATCCCATATTTACCCATAAAATCTCACTAGCTACCCACATACAAATTCTTTTGTTCACATCACTTTGTACCGTTTGAAATCGGTTTTTGAAAAGATACATACATTTGTGAAAAAATTGTGTTCACCAAATGCAATTATTCGAATTTTAATTGAACTTTTGATTATAATAATATGCTCAAATTCAACTCATTGCTTTAGGCAAAATTTTGTGATTTT
>NW_017537634.1:1109893-1115933 GCF_001853355.1 Bactrocera latifrons | reverse complement strand
TGAAATGCACAACGCACAAAAATTCCTACACTTCTAAACTATTATTTTTTCTGAAGGCTTTATTTTTGATAGCTATTAGTTTTTGAGTAATGTATAGGTGAAGCCAATAGGCAATTTTGTTAACATGCCTACTAATCCATGAATATAAGGAATTTAATTTTCTTAAAGTTTCTTTCTTTCGTATTTTTAATGAACGTGATTAAAAAAAAAACTGTTTATATTGAAAGTTCAGTAGTCCATAAGGCTAAAAATCGTAACTGGAAATGAGTCTCGGAATATTGAGTTCCTTATATAACGTCGTAAACAAGTACATAATTGTATTTGACCATGCCGAGCGTCTGCATGTACGCAAACTCCTTTTATTCAGTCCTTAAATTTTTTTAAATATCCATCTGAAAATTGGCACATGTTCTTTTCACACCAAGAATCTGCTCATTTGTCGGAACTACCGAATTAGACCACAATAGCGTAAAGCTGTCATACAAAATGATGGATCGAAATCTAGTTCCTCTGGGCAATGTTATCCTTGCTTCTTGAAAAAAAAAAACAGAAAACTATGAAGTAAAATATGAAAATAAAAATTTGACTATTTTGTATTATTCTTGTTTGTCCTTTCAAAAATTAAAAATGAGTCGCAGATTTGTCTTGGATATTACCTAAATCATGTTATGTAGCGCAAGTTCTTAAAATTGCTTTAGTGGACCAGTTTAGGGTTGTAATTAACAGAAGAAGGTAATTTATTAAACACGCTTGTTGTAAAAAACAGGCGTTTCTCGAGACAATGCTATAGTAATGGCTGCAACTGCAAGAAGACCTACCCGAAAACCTGGGAATGACTTAAAACCTTTCTTTCAATATCCTAATGCCTATATAAATTCGGATTGTTAAAGCTTATGTTACTGCTGATTAGAGATAAGTCATGCCACTTTTATTTAATCTTTGCAAATTATTCAATAAAATTGCTATATTGAGGTTTTGTAAGCAGTTAAATAAATAGGTTTCCAAAACTAGAAGCAGAAGGGGCACCAATGTTGAGTAAAATGCAATACTTTTTGCGTAAACTTCTGTCAGTTTTTAAGTTTCTGGACAAAATCTTTTGACTCAAAGTCCAAAGTTTCTTAAAAAAGTTAACATAGCACTCTTCAAAGGTTAGTGTTTTCAAATATTAACTGTAAAATAAGTTTCTAAAACTAGCGCATTCAAATAATCTTGTTTCGCGGAATATTTACAATTTGTAATTAAATCTGTCTTCATTTGTATTATTTTTATTAAACTATTTTTTATAGACAGATTTGAAATAAACAGTTAGTATTACGTAGCATAAGCCTTTGTTAAACATTACGAAATCTCCATCAATTTGTTTTTTACATATTTTCTGCAGATGTCTTTTGCTATAATTAAAACACTCATTATCACACAAACATATAAAAATATTTTTTTTTGACGATTTTCTTATTTCCTATATAAAGTAATTAAAATTTGCGAAAAAAAATCACCGAAGAGCACGACTCAAATCGAAAAAAGATATTGACATTAATAATATGGATTAAAAATATTTTRTTGATTTGCGTTTTTTTATTTTATTTTATTTATTTTTATTTTTTTATTTTTTTTTTGCAAATTATTATGTATGTAAACCAGCTCGAATTTGTTGTTTTGTTGAGACCATATGTTTTCACTGATATCAAACATTAATTAGCATTTGGTATTTTCCACTTCTAAATTTGTTGTTAACACAATTGTTTTTATTTCATTATGCTCATTTCAACTTTAGATTTGCTTAATATATCTATTTCCACTCTTCAACTTTACAACTTAGCACTTTGAATAAAATAAAACACATTAATATCAGCAGCTAGAAAAAACATGTAACTACTTATGCTTGAGGCCCCTTTAAGCTTTGTAAAACTGCACTTGTAAACTTTATACGGATACAACACGAAACCGTTGTGTACAATTGAAATCTGTTTATTAGTAGGTTATTTTCGGTAAGAAGACGTGCGTTTTTTTATTTTTCGGGAATTCACTTTTTTGTAACTTTTTCGTTTACACATTTACGTTTTTACACCTCTATGATTTGGCACTTCTTTGCTAAACAGTTACTTCAAGCAGACCCGTCGGCACGTTCGACCACAATCACCACCAACTTCAGCAGTGCCCGTCAGCACAGCAACACGGCGCTCTTAACAGCGGCGCTGCAAAAGGGCAGCCATGGTAGTCAAAGAACAAATCGAACGAGTCGAGTCACAGCGGCGACCAAAAATTACACGCATTACGCGCCACCCACACCAATACCCAAACCGAAACCGAAACACACGCACACTAACGCAAGCTGTGGCAGTGACAAGCGTGCAAGTTGCCGACCGGAGCCGGAGACGGATCACGCGTATGTACAGTGTTATCGAAGCCGCGTTCATTGAGAACTGATAAAAGATTCCAAAGCGAATAGACACGAGGCATTACAAATAAGTTACAGTTACTAACAGACCAACAACAGTGCTAATAACAGTGGTACAATATTGGGGATAATGTTGTTCTAATAAACAATTGGTCATATATAAATACTATGTATGAGTACATATTAACAAATATAACAAAAACAGTTTAAGTTAGCCATTATCTACGTTTGAGGCAAATTTTATGAGCTCAGCTTTGGACGCAACAACTGATGTATTGAGAATACACTGAAAGGAATAAGCAAGTACAAGTTTTTTTGATGGCAAAATAGGGCGACAAGTATCATATTCCACTGACAAACCTAAATCTTAGGAGAGAAGAATAACACTAGTAAAAAACTGTTTTCTATATGAGCCCTATCTCGCTAGCAATTCACGTTGTGAACAAATACAATAAATTCATAATGGTAACCCCCATGCTTTGTTATAGTAAGCAAAAATGTCAAAGTTAGGCAATTGCTCAGGACCAGTTGTCTAGAAAATTTGCAAATTTTGAAGTAGGAATAGGTTGAATCTAATAATTAATGTGGATAGGAAACCTACTAAGGCACACCAATTGTCTTATAAAATGAAGATGTACATAGATTAAATTGACAATTTATTTTTTACCAGAACGGGTTTCTAACAGAAATCTACTAGACACTTAAAAATCTGATAATATTCCAAAAAAGAGCAAAGCATATGTTCTTAAAATTCAAATGTTACAAATTGTCAGCATTTTTCTTATATTACATATAAAAACATTTAAACACAATCACAGATTAGCTAAATTGCTGCATAAAGTTTTAATACTTGTTCCATATATTTCCCAATATCAAACGAAGCAACAGGCGATTAACACCAGGAGAGAGTTCTGGAAAAAGCTAGAGAGTAGCGCTAATAAAATATCCCAGAAATTTCCCTACACCACACACATACATACATTTGTGTATGCATTTCCACATGCCCGCCGGAGCTTCATTGAACGGGCCAGCTTACAGCTTATCAGTAACCAAGCAACGAGCATGCTGACTTTGTTCACACGCATTGTTGTCGGAAAATGGCTAAATAACTCGGCAGGCCGTAAACTAACTGTTGTGTGAGTTTCTCGCAGCTTTTTGCACCACAGTTGCAACCATCAGGCATCGGTGCCCGAGCCGAGTATAATTTAATTACTACCCTGTATGCAACTCAATCGCAGCAAGTCTTTTGATGTCTCTTACACATATAATGTGAATGTGAATTAAATTATTGGCGGTAATTAGTGGTCTAGTGCCTATAGTATGATGCACCTATGATTCTCAATATCTTGTTCGCTTATTTATTTTTATTTAAGAGGTCATATGAACAAATTTGAACATTACAGGAGGCAGCTCATGACAGATGGCGGGCGCAAGTTGGTATTGAAGACCTAGCGTTCAGGTATTGCCACGCGCACAAAAGTTTTATTTTATTCACAATTAGATAGTTTTGTTGATTCTGAAGAAATGTATATTCTTTGTGATTGCATTTTCAATTTCGGTTATCCTACTAGCAATGAATCATTGAACTGAGAGCTAACGAAGTGTAAGGATATTTTTCCATTTTTAGGAGGGAGCAATGAGGACTATATGTATATGTATATAAAAGGTGATCCATTTCGAGGTTCCCTACTTTTCTAAACAAAAATCATTATTTGGCATTTATTCTTTTTTTCTCACATGGTCCATCCGTTGAGCCCGATTTTCGATGACCCCTTCGAGCATTTTGACTGGTAACTAACGGGTGATATTTTGCTCCAAGACCTCAAACGAAGCGGGATTATCCGCATAGACTTTAAACTTTACATATTCCCACAGGAAAAAGTTTAACGGTGTGATATCACACGATCTTGGTGGTCAATCGATCAGTCTAAAACGAGACATCAGTAAATTGATTAATGCGATGTGTGGGAAGCGGCGCCGTTTTGTTAAAACCAAATGTCGCCGGGAGCACAAGCTCCATTTTTTTGCATAAATAGTCGGTTACGTTCTTACCAGCTTTATTTTTAAAGAAATATGGACCGATATTTTACATTTTGGCCTGCAAAGCCAACAAAACAGTCATCTTTTTTATAGAAGCTACGGGCCATATTTGAGTGGGTGAAACTTGGTCAGTCTCGTGGCAGTTAAAGAAATTAGCAAACAATTTTCTGAATGGATTATAGAATAAATACAGTATTTAAATAAAGTCCCGCATTTTAACACCTGTGTGACTGCGAGATTCTTCTGGCTCAGTTTAGGCCATAGGCACTAAGTTTCATATTACGCTCCTAAGGCAATAGTAATTGCACCATATATACACCATGTAACCGTATATACTTCTACTTTTATACATATATGTATAATATGTAAATATATATCAGAGATATGCTTTTACAAACCCCATTCCCAAGTATTAATAGATGTATTAGTAGAATTAATTGATTATATTTATCAATTTAACGCACATAGGATGCTACAATTGAAACGTCCGCTAAAATGCATTCAAATTCTACTTACATTATGTGTAACCCATTGTGTTAGTTGGCCTACAAGTACAGAATTACTATGGACGCACACGCGAGTATTCAGTAAACATAATGATGTTACAGTCTGACGGTGCTCAATCAATACGCCTACAATCAAGCTCTCGGCTTCCGTAGGTTAATAGGATTATAGCAGCTCAGCCAGAGTACACGTCATGCTAGGTATATTAGATATGTCCATATGCCCATTTACCATACATATGTATGTATGGAACATATTGTAGTGTGTATAGTTTGCAAATAAAAACGTCCGCGAGGTGATGAGAATTGCTTACAAAACATGCTTATCACCAAAAAAAATCCTGTTACTTCTTTTGTTGTAGTTATACATATGTATATTTTTTTTTTTGTTGCCCGGGATATGTTAGCAAATTTTTATGGCTTGGAGTGTCCAGTTGCGAATTCATTCATGAAAGTATTGTGCTCTTATCGTTATTTGTTATGACAATTGCACAACTTATATTTTTGAAAATTTATTTTCCAGTCATGAGTAGGGTTCTGGACCCCTTTTTCGCGGATACAAGCATCACGTTATCCCCATTGTCTAGCAATCATGCTATAAATAAGAAAAGTTTTGAGGTCAAATACGACAATTCCTGAAAGAAACAGATTTTACCAAAGTTATGGCGGTTCCGGATAGCGAAGCTTGCAAAAATTTAGCATTAGTCGAAAATGAATTAACTGTGCAAAACATACGGACAAACAAAGTGACGGAAGTGAGGTACCAAGGTTACTGGGATCGCCACATGTTGGCAGATACTTTGGTCTTTTTAAGTTTTTCAACTGGGAAACTACAAAAGACATGCTAAGAAAATGGGTTTTATTGAAATATAATATATGTTTTCGACATATCATATCGAATCAAAACAAGTAAGGAAGGGCTAAGTTCGGGTGTCACCGAACATTTTATACTATCGCATAATAAAGTGATAATCGAGATTTCATTATCCGTCATTTRCATATTTTTTATTTTGCTGTAAATTAATTAGATTAGATCAATTTGTGTACTTTGAGTATTGAATTGTATTTTCATTTATTTTAATTGCATTGAAAAGTTATA
>NW_017537634.1:1093120-1109053 GCF_001853355.1 Bactrocera latifrons | reverse complement strand
CCTGATCATTTTGGTATATATAACCCTATATCTGACTCTTTTAGTTTTAGGACTTACAAACAACCGTTATGTGAACAAAACTATAATACTCTCCTTAGCAACTTTGTTGCGAGAGTATAAAAACATTGCCACTTAATAATGTAAAGAAAATCAGCAGGAGTGCTAGGCAAAGATACTAATTAATCCGATTTTAGGTTAGTCATTACATAGCTGAGTTGGCATCTCACTGACTTCTGGTACAAACGAATTTTGAATAATGGATGGAAAGAGCCACAAAAAGCCATTTTTGGTGTCCTCCAATTTTAGTTCTCCTTCCTCTTTAGTCTTGCGCTATAAGTATTTGTTTCGAAGATAAATACGCGCAATTGTCAGACTATAATTCTTTGTCGCTTGGAATGTTTCTTCGCTTTGACACATGTCCGGCAGCGCCAACAAGTCTTGTATGCAAGTCGCTTGAAGTAAGTTATTAGATATTTCTGTAAGGCAGCTGCATTGGTCATTTCGAAGTGACAGCTTGGTGTTAAGAGTCACTTGGACGCCATTACAGCACTAACGATTCAATTTGTGCAATTGTAACGCTAACGTGGGAAAGTCACAGACAGGACTTTAAGGGTTCAATCACCCCGTGAATTATATTCAAAAAGTGTTCTTAGCTTAAACAGTATCAGTTAGACATATCTTATTTGTTAATGAATTTAACAAACTACAATAAATTTAATTTTTTATAAAAAGTAAGGAAGACTAAGTTCGGGTGTAACCGAACATTTTATACTCTTGCCACTTTCTGGAATTAATGGAAATACCTTAAGGTGTAAAACGTCAACCTCAGGATCGGAATCCATGCAATTTTATACTTATATTCGTATACCATATACTATACAACTCATACACTGACCGACAAATTCGGCATAAGATTTGTTAGAAAAAACGAAATACATAGTATTATATATGGGGCAGAGGATAGTATCGACCTGATTTAATACAATATATAAAACAAAAAGCTTCCCTAGGCTTCAATAAGGTGCCTCGCATACAATCACCAATTATATGGAGCAAATTCAGCCGAATGTTCGAAATCGTGGCAATAGTTATGTGAGGGCTAGGAAAAGATGGAGATTCGAAAATCTTTATATTAGGTATATGGGGACCCAGGGAAGTATTGACCCGATTCAATTTTTTTTTTTTTTTTTTTTGATAAACGAAGTTGCTATTGTCAGAAAAGGATTATGATTGAATTTCAATTGAATATCTCACATATGGACCGATTTTTGTTTGGATTTGAACAATTTTTGGTCATAAGGTGGCATACTTTAAAGGAATAATTACTGCAAAATTGCCCGTTAAATTAATTACTTCCTGATTCATAAGATTTGACTTAAGAGATTTCGGCCTTTTTCACACTAAATTTAGTCGAAATCGGTAGGTCGGGTCCCCAGATATGTGACTTCACCAAAAAGTGAACGGAGTCTCGTCCGTCGTCTAATTTTCACACCGGCTTTCATAAAGCTTTCACATACCATCTCAGAGGTAAAATTTAATGTTTCTGACATAATTAATTATTGATTTGTTGCGCTTTTAGTAGTTTTGAACACTGCCGTTATATAACGAGTGAGCGGATTCTTCTGATTTCATCCATTTTCTCACTGTAATATATAATACACTTATAATATTTGCGTTCCGCAACTTTGGTTGTAGCAGCTTAAGTAGCGTAGGAGATATGCACATTGAACTTATTAGAAGGCGGGCCACGCCCACTTTTTCAAACTTGATTGCCCCCAGGTGCCCCTTGCTACTGCGACTCCCCGTGCCAAATTACAATTTATTGCTTAGGTTTGTCACGTCACTTTATAGGTTTTTAGTTAATGGTGATGCGTGGCTGTGCCTATGGTCTACGAACTTGCACGGGCAGACGGACAGTCAGAGAGTAAGCCGGATTTCAACTTTTACAGACATCCTGATCTGTCGCCCTGGAATCAGCGGTTTATAAATTTTCCGAATGACAGTTCGGAGTATTGTTCTCAAGTGCACAAAAGCGTTTTGCCAAAAGTGAACGCAAAAAAAGTGATTAGCGATGGAATTCAAACGTAATAGTGTGATTGCTTTAGCTTTATTTAGCTGGAAAGTCACATCCAGCAATTGTTCGTGAGCTCAAACACCATAATGTGAATAAAGTTTTTGTTTATCCCACCATCACTCTTTACAATGATACTGGTAGCATCGCAAAACGCCGTGGAGGTGGTCATCAAAAGACTGCAACGTCACGTGAGATGGTTCGGAAAGTGAAGAACCGACTTAAGCGAAATTCACGTCAAAGTGCCAATCAAATGGCTAAAGAACTGAAAATATCCGACCGCAGCATCGTCGGAGACGTATATTCAAAAATGAGCTCAAGGTCAAGCTTTACAAGTTCCAAAAATCAGCTAAAGATGCCTAATTTGCACTACGGGCGGTAAATTCAAATCCATCCAAATGGTTTGAGGCTGATCGACTTTCCTGGGGCCCGAAATAGAAAATACATCAAACTACCATTCCGTCTCCGGATCGAAAAACCACCAACGTGACAACAGCTTGATAAGCTGGCCGACAGGGGTAATGCTCGAAAATTCTACGAAAAAATGCGGCGGCTTACAGAAGGTTTCAACACCGGAGCATACTCTTGTAGAACTCCCAAAGGTGATCACCGATGCCCAGGGCCTACATAAATTGTGGAGGGAACACTTCTCCAGCCTGCTGAATGGCAGTGAACGCACAACGCCAGGAAAAGGCGAACCCGATTGCCCAATCGATGACAATGGAGCAGACGTGCCATTGCGCGACCATGAAGAAGTTCGAATAGCAATTACCCGCCTGAAGAACAACAAAGCGGTGGCGAAGAACTGATAAGGAGCATGCATCAGCTTCTTTGTAAAATATGTTCGGACGAACGCATGACCAACGATTGGAATTTAAGTGTGCTCTGCCCTATCCACAAAAAGGGAGAACCCACAATCTGTTCCAACTACCATGGGATTAACCTCCTCAACGCCGCGTATAAGGTTCTATCGAGCGTATTGCGTAAAAGATTAAAGCCCACCGTTAACAAACTAATTGGACCTTATCAGTGTGGCTTTAGACCTGGCAAATCAATAACCGGCCATATATTCGCCATATATGCGCCAAATCTTGGAAAAGACTCGTGAAAGGAGAATTGATACACACCACCGCTTCGACGATTTCAAAGCTGCTTTGGACAGCACGAAAAGGAGCTGCCTTTATGCCGCGATGTCTGAATTTGGYATCCCCACAAAACTAATACGGCTGTGTAAACCGACGTTGAGCAACACCAAAAGCTCCGTCAGGATCGGGCAGGACCTCTCCGAGCAGTTCGATACCAAAGAGGTTTCAGACAAGGCGACTCCTAATAGTGCGAGCTCCAGCTCCGAAAGTATTCGACGCAGTACCCGCCGGGAGAAGCAGAGGAAGAGGAAGACCTCCACTCCGTTGGAAGGATCAAGTGGAGAAGTACATGGCTTCGCTTGGAATATCCAATTGGCGCCACGTAGCGAAAAGAAGAAACGACATAGCGTAAGCGGTGTCTACGCCAGTAAAGAAGAAGAAGTACGTAGTATACATACGGGTATTTGCACGAGGGCCACCAACCATATGACTTGAAGTGGAGCTGAAAAAGAAGCAATTACATATTTAGGTCGCTTCAGTCATTATTTACTTCTGATGCAGTTCAATATTTATGTATGCAGCGTCTTACGGCAGAAAGAGAACATTTAGAGCTTTATTATCAAAATGTTTACATATGAGAATACTAAACCTTAAAGGCATCTTAATTTCAGTAGACAGTGTTTGGCTATTAGCTAGAAAATTACTAAAATTAGAATTTTACAATTCAAAACTTAACTGCCATCTCGTAAAGTATGTGACAACTTCTTGCGCTTGATTTGTAAATTTTACAATACCATACTTTATGTACAGTGATCCACATAAGTATTTCGCATAACATCTTAGCACATAAATTGTACATTTTTAGCGTCCTTCTTACGCGCTCATGCACACAACATAAACTTACTTTCTTTTCGCTAGAAAGGTAGATAATAGAAGTGTTTGTACTCAATATACATACAATATTCTGAAATAAATCGAAAACGGCAGATAAATGTAGATGTTTTAGCATCAAAAATGCCAACAAAGTTATTATAACACTTCACACCTTTCTTATGAGCAAGTGTGCAGGGTACTCCGAGCTAATAATATGCAGCGTCTGGAAGCAAAACTTTATGAGAAATTATGTTGAGGTTTAGAGCTCATAATGTTCAGGGAAGATCATTTAGTCCTCGCATTGCTAGAAATTAACTTCGTACAGGTGGTTTTGGCAAGGATCTAGGATGGTACAAGACGGCAAATATTGCTTATAGATGACCAGGCAGATTTATTTTGGCATTTTTGAAAGAATTTTGAGTTTCAGTTAGAAAAAAGCAAGTATAATATATACAGAAAGAAACGTGGATTGTTCCAACACGACAATGACCATAAGTATACAGTCCGTGCTGTTAACATGCTGATTATTTTCAAATCCTCGATATAAGCCCGATCTACCTTGAGGATAAGATGCGGGTATACAAGATTTAAAAAAGAAATAACTTTTGGTCGAGAAGCTTTGTTGAAGCTGGTACAATCTATGGCAAGATGCGTACAGGCTGATTGCAGTCACCAAAGATGTCAGTTTTTAGTATATATAAATTTATTATTTTTTTAAATTTTATTTTAATAGAATGAATGTATTATAATTCAAATGAGAGGAACTAGTTACATTTTGACCCCTATCGCATGGGTTTACTTCATATTTATTATTACTGCGTCTGTAAATGTGGTCGGGGGGTGGTATCTATGGTAAGTGCATGCAATCGCAACAATGTTGGCACTGCGTCGACAATTCCGCTAAACTTATTTCGTTTTTAATTAAATGGCAGAAATTGCTCAACGCCAAGTACTTAGAGAGTAAATAATGCAGAGGAAATCCATTTCCCATCGGACAAACACCAACAACTCATATATAAACCAACTAAGAACGGCAAATATTACTTGTAGACCACACAAATGAAAATAAGGAAGGTGAAGCAGAGGGATACTTAGTAAACTAAGAAGAGTGACGTTAAATATTTGAAATGATGGATGTGTTGGGCCAAACAATAAATATACAAAAGTATTTTTCAACCACAAAAAATGCTATTAAAATAATTATTAAATAAGCTGTTAACTTTTTCTTCACTCACCAACTTAAATATTGCCAGGAACTGTTGTAGGAGCTCTAAATTCTGTGACATAGAAGAGACGAACAATTTAATTTCATAAACTTTCTAATGCACTAGGTGTATGTTAGGGTGGGTAAAAAAAGAATATTTTTTTCTTGATATTCTGACAAATAACTTCTTAGGCACCTCTATGAAAATCTCTCCAAGTATGCGCTCTTAATTGTAATCGGGCCGTTTAACAGTTTTCTATTTCATTCTTATTATTATCAGATAGAAAAATTCATATCTCGCTTAAAACTAATTGAAACAAGTAAGGAAGGGCTAAGTTCGGGTGTCACCAAACATTTTATACTCTCCCATGATAAAGTGATAGTCGAGATTTCAGGCGTGGTTGCGAACCGATTTCACCCATATTTGGTACATGTTTGGTTGACATAGCTATAGTAGTTTTCGAGATATGTACAAAAAAGTTAGTAGTGGGCGGGGCCACGCCCACTTTTCCAAAAAAATTACGACCAAATATGCCCCTACCTAATGCGATCCTTTGTGCCAAATTTCACTTTAATATCTTTATTTATGGTTTGGTTATGACACTTTATAGGTTTTCGATTTTCGCCATTTTGTGGGCGTGGCAGTAAGCCGATTTTGTCCATCTTCGAACTTAACCTTGTTATGGAGCCAAGAAATACGTGTACCAAGTTTCATCATGATATCTCAAGTTACAGCTTGCACGGACAGACGGACATCCGGATTTCAACTCTACTCGTCACCCTGATCACTTTGGTATATATAACCCTATATCTAACTCTTTTAGTTTTAGGACTTACAAACAGCCGTTATGTGAACAAAACTATAATACTCTCTTTAGCAACTTTGTTGCGAGAGTATAAAAATAACTTATTTCAATTGAGTGCCTACAAAATGGTCTCTTGCGATTTTTTCGTTAACCTAACCGTTTAAAAGATACTAATGAATGAATTTTGATTATTTTAAGGCATTTTTTTTTTTCTTTGAATTAACAAAAGTTAATCTTCATTCAATTTATTTGCAACAGAGTAATATATTAGTTTTGTTCACCTAAAAGTAATAAATATAAATATAGGGTTGAGTGCCTGTCCGTCCGTGTATAAGTGCCAGCTGTAACTGTAAAATCTTGATGAAACATTTTACACATTGTTTTTGGCATGTTTTGAGGAAAACCCAAATTATTCTCTCACCCGTCATTCTCAAGCGTTGGGCATCTCTGTGACGTCGTTGTGGCAATTTTTTCGAAAAAATCTTGGCCTACATCCTTAAAAGATCAAATTGACGCAAGAACCGAACCAGCCACAATTGCTCTAGATGGTTTCTTTTTGTAACGTACCATCAAAATTTCTGCAAAGTCATCTTTTAACGTCTCTTGGCTTCAATTCATATGGCACCCAATTTTCTTGCATTGGAATGCATCCGGCTGCATTTTAAATGCTTTGAAATGGCTGCTTGAGTGACTCCCAAAGATTGTGCTCTTCTTGTGGTAAGCACGCAATCGGCTGAAAATTCGTATTACGACGTATTTCTACGTTGGTAGCGGCACAGATTGGACTAAGCCAGTGCTGCGAAATGTGAAGCAAAATAGATTAATTTGTAACACTTATTATTACAATAAAGTATGAATCATAATAAAAGATGACATAAAATACGTGGTCTCCGTACAAGAAGATGTGTTGATCAAAAGCCAAAGCCAATATATGTTTGAACAATTTCTTTTCAGCAATTTTGACCTTAAGGATGCACCATGTCATGTAAGGCCTCTTGAACTATGTGGAGAAAACATAGTCATTGATGGATGTAAGTCGAATAACAACTTGAGAATTAGCTCATTTGTTTCGTCGCATTAACGATACATTTTTGAAGCACATTGTTACTTAATTCAATTTAAAGCGCAAAAGATCATGGTCTAAAAAAAAGAACTAGCTCAATCCACTTCGAAGACCGATAGTCAAACAAAAAAAATTTTTTTTTTTTGTCTGTTTGGTGGAAAGGTATCGTGAATATTGAGCTTTTACCCGATAATACCACGATTAATTCCGATCGTCTGGATGAATTGATGAATGTACTCAAAAAAATTACCCAGAATTAATCAATAAAAACGATGTAGGGTTCCACCACTATAATGCGAGACCTCACAACATAGCACTTTGATGACAAAAGGTCTTGTAGCTTCAATGGGATGTGCTACTACACCCACTATATCCACCAGACTCGGCACTCTCTGACTATTTCTTCAGCCGGTCTCACCATTAATCCAAGGATACAATATCACCAATGGATCACATTTGAGAATATTTGATTTCACAAATTGTTTTACACAATAAGACAAGTAAAGAAAAGCTAAATTCGGGTCCAACCGAACATTTTATACTTTTTCAACTTACTCGAGTAATTAAATTTCGTATTCTTTGTAATATTCTATATAATAATCTTAAAATAAATGATTCTCGCGAAAAGTGTGCGAACTTCAATGGCATGCGAAGTAGCTTTCGAATCATACATCATTTGATTCCAGTGATTATCAGCTTTTCAAAAAGTTGCACACAGTGTACCATTCACAGTACGCAGTGACTCAAATGAAGTTGAACCGCGTACATGAAGCAATAGCAACCGAAGGTATAAGTAATTGTCGTTTTTCGGGTGGATTGAGTAAATTCATCCTACTGCATTAGTTGAGAACACACCTGATTGTCCATCTACTGGTTGGCCCTGTTTTCGATCGAGGCATTTCCGAATACAGCAATTTTCTCAACATTGCTTGATATAAAGTGGGATGGTGGTGTCCGCAAGGTCCGTGAACCATATTGGTTTTCATCACTTCGTATAATACTGGATCGTCTCTGCATCAGCAATTTCCGCAGAAGTGATTTCAACAATTTGATCTGGTGTGAGCACTATCCACCATCCAAAGAAGAATGTGTGCGTGTGACAAACCTCTCTTTTGTCACTCAACAAGGTAAAGTTTGTAAAAAATCGAAGGCATTGTTTGAAATGTCGTGCTGTGACATCGTGACGATCGCTTGCTGATTGACCGCGATCCTTAGTTCAGCACGTATGTCATCGCATCCTGGAGTACTCGTTCATGTGCCTTGGGCTGCCATACCTTGATGGCACAAAGAACGGCGACCGATATTAGCGCTTCTTGTCTTCGTAGCGAATTTCAATCTGTAATTGACCAATTTGTGTGAAACACACATAAAGTTTTCACTGAACAAATTTCAATAATTTCTCTTTTGAATAGCTAGCATAAAAAAGCAAACGACCGATTGAACGAATCAAATAATTTACAAATCAAAATTTTGAAAAACAAATCTAAAAACTTAATAAAAACAAAATTTGTGTGGAAAAAAGTTAATTTTTGGCAAATTTTAAGAATATAAGATTGGTAACGATAAGCGTATATCTGGATTAAATTTGATTTATAAAAATAAATGTTTATTTTCTTAAAAATAATTTTAGATTTTTGTCGAAGTAAAGTTAAAAACACTATAATTGATCAGTTATTGATTAAAATACTAAAATGGCTATAAAAATATAGGGGTTGGCGACAAAAAAGTAAAACTTTAGGGTTGTATATATTTTTTAAATAAAAACAACAAATGTCATCAAAACAAAAAAAATTTAAATTGATCGACCCTTATCGCTTAGGGGTATGGAAAATAGATGGTACCCGATTCTCTGACCTACTGAATACGCATATAAAATTTGGTAAAAATCGGTAAAGCCGCTTCGAAAGAGTACGGTAACTAACATTGAGACATGGAAATTTTATATATTAGATATGTATGTATATATACGAGGTGTGTTCAAAAAGTATCGCGAATTTTGAATTTGCTCGAAGCAACGTTTATCGGTGGTACAAAATGTTCTCAGAAGGCCGAGAAGATATGAAAAAATTCGATTTTGCACCACGATAACGCCCCTGCTCACACCTCGTTGCTTGTGCGCGACTTTTTAGCCAAAAACAACACACTAATGATGCCGCAGCCACCGTATTCCCCAGCTCTGGCCCCCTGTGACTCTTTCTTGTTCCCTAAACCGAAGAGGCGAATGAAAGGACGACGTTACGCTTCTCTTGACGAGATATAGACGGCATCGAAGGAGGAGCTGAARAAGATAAAAAAAAATGATTTTTTGAAGTGCTTCGAAGATTGGGAAAACCGTTGGCACAACTGTATAATATGTCATGGGGATTACTTTGAAGGGGACAAAATAGATATTCATGAATAAATAAATAATTTTTGAAAAAACACAAAATTCGCGATACTTTTTGAACACACCTCGTATACGGTAACTAACAATATGAGGAATTTATAAGGTGTCCCTTATATAGAATTTCGAAACGCTCGCCCTCTTTTTTTATAATTGCTAATATGTACTTAATTATGAAATTTCATATTTGTAGCATGATTGCAACCCGTGCCGATCGAGCTCTAAACTTTAATAAAAAATTGTGTTTTGGCCTGAAAAAAAGAAGTAAATATGAGTAAACATAAAATAAGATTAACAGAAACTTTTATTTAAACACAAATTATAATAATAATTACTTAGGGTAGCTTCTCTTTAGTGTAGCACAAGTCTTGGGTAGGTGCTTTAATTGCCACCGTGCATTCGAACCAATTTTTAGTACAACAAGGTGACGACAAATAAAAAAACATGTTGTAGAGCATTTTTCTCCTGTGCAGTAATTTGCAGACGCAATTAAAATAAACATATTTTTATAGAATAGATCGCTCTCGGCATCCATTGCGTTTGATGCAAAGCCCCGGGGAGTCTGAGATTTAGTTTATTCTCTTTATCTCCTCCTAAGAACACAAGGCATAGTTCAACCAATTCGCGGTAATCATCTATAAAAAAAACCGGACAATCCGTTATTATCTTATATATATTAACAAAGGTGTAATGTTTGTCTCAGCAATATGTGCTTTAACGAAATTCAGAGGTGACTTAATGTTATGGGGGTTAATATTTTTCCAATTATCTCTTAACTCTTCTTTTTGAAAATTGGGATATCTGGACTACTTTATCTTGGTTTCAAAAAATGCTTTAAGGACCAACTCATAAATAATTCCCTTTCTAACGCCTACTCCAAAATAGCACAAGCTCCATTGTAAAGCAATAATTGGCTAGCGTTCTTCTTTTGAACTTCATACATCCAATCCAAGTAACAGTTTTCCATCCCAATGGATGGATGACTACGACTACTAACCGGTCTTTGAGAAAAATGTCTGCCAAAAATCAAATTTTCAGTTATTTTTCTTCATCCAAATTCTAAAAGAAAACTAACATAACCACGTATTTCACAATATTAAAATTTATTTTTCTAAATTCCACATAATTTTCAGTCATCGTTAATTTTTTTTATTATATTGAACTTTTGCGGGAAAGAAATTAGACGTAGGTATGTATAGTGCACAGACAGCGTGACGCTCATTTTGGTAGTGTTCTTCCATTCAATCATATTATGCAGATTACCAGGTCGTCTGCATAGTCTAAAATTACTTATTACTTAGTAGTCAACAAAGTTGTGATACTTGAAAACAGGTGATTCGCAAATATTGTTCCCCTGCCTAATCAAGCGGAAAATAATGCAGGCTGTCAAGTAAGTCTAAGTAAGGTAATCATCCGAATTCGATTTCGACCTGAGGCTTTTTACAAACACATATTACGGATATATACTTATACTGTTAATGTTGGCGTACGGTTAGCGTTTAATCTTCTTGCGTAGATTTGTAAAACAAAATAGATATTGCTGCCAAGAGATACAGCTCTCTACAAAAATGATGTACTATGCAATAACGTAGGAAATTGACGATTGAAAATGATGTATAAGCCAACCCTTCCGACTTAAAAAGTATTACTGGGTGTTCGTCCTCAAAAATACATTGACTTGGTTAATAACTTTAAAGTCATCAACATAAAGTGTTTCTTAGAGATGCACAGTTTCTTCGAGGAATTGCTGTTAAACCAGTTATTAAAGGGAAACTCACGCCAAAACAAGTAAGAAAGGGTTAAGTTTGGATGTAACAGAACGTCTTATGCTCTTGCTATACACACATAATTTTCTGGAAAAGTTGTTAACTTAATTTCGTTACAATGTCAACAATATTGCCAACCTATCATGTTTAAATCCAGTTTGAAAATCGGAAATCACCACGCCGGGTATCTCGGGTGCAGAGAAAGTCTAGGCTTGTTACATTAATCTTTGGCATTACTCTGGTATACTCGAGTACATATTGTCAAGCAATTTATAAATATATAACTCACACACTGAAGGGTAAGTTGTACTCAAAATAAAACTATTACAGCTCTAAATACATTGTTACCGTTCATACCTCAATATTGAAGCCAATTTAGTTTCACAAAGAAAATTTGAAATTTTTGTTTTTGCTTTGCGTAGATTGTTGCAATATTAATCGGTATTTAATATTTAGAAACAACGATACAAGCTGCAATGAACTTGGGATATTCTTACTTTCTTATTTCCAAAATGTGCAAAATCGCTTAAAAGTCGTCCATCTTCCCAACCTAAAACATCAATTTGGAAAACGTAGTGATTTAGGGAATAAAGAAGGAATGGCGCAACAAAATGAAGGGCAGAATGCTTACAAAATTGGCAGAATAAACAGCATTTCTTCTTATGACTTATCAAAACTTTCCTTTCAAAACAAACAGATTAAAAGTAGGCATATGGAGAATTAGAAACCTAGAATAAATTTAAGAAGCAGAATGCCCATCAATTTGAATAACAAATATGTTTCTAACGGCATTGTGTAACACTACAACATAAAGTGTATGAGTAACATGGAATAATTTAATAGATATTATGATACCTTAAAATCCGTGCATATTTTCAATGAAAATGGTTCGACGATAAACAATTCGGTTGTTAGTCGACCAATTGCTACCAAACCAGTTTTTATTGCAAAAACGTATCAACATGTTCTTTTTAGGGGTCCTTCTCCACTTGGTCCTTTCAACGGAGGGGATGTCTTCCTCTTCCTCTGCTTACCCCGGCGGGTGCAGCGTCGAATACTTTCAGAGCTGGAATGTTATAGTTCATTCGGACAACATGACCTAGCCAGCGTAGCCGCTGTCTTTTAATTCGCTGAACTATGTCAATGTCGTCGTATATCTCATACAGCTCATCGTTCCATCGAATGCGATATTCGCCGTGGCCAACGCGCAAAGGACCATAAATCTTTCGCAGAACTTTTCTCTCGAAAACTCGCAACGTCGACTTATCAGTTGTTGTCATCGTCCAAGCCTCTGCACCATATATCGGACGGGAATTATGAGTGATTATAGATTTTGGTTTCTGTTCGTCGAGAGAGCCAGGTCCTTCTCCTTTGCTTCACAATTGCCTACTCAGTCCGAAGTAACACCTGTTGGCAAGAGTTATCCTGCGTGGGATTTACGACTTCAAAGTTATAACTGTTAACAATGACGTGAGAGCCTAGTCGCGAGTATGACGAATGTTTGTTTGATGACAGGAGATATTTCTTCTTGTTCCCGTCGTCCAGTCTGTAGAAAGCAGAACTAACGGCGAGGGTGTTGAGACCGATGATATCAATATCATCAGCATACGCCAGCAGCTGTACACTCTTCTAAGAGATAGTATCTGCTCGATTAAGTTCTGCAGCTCGAACTATTTTGTCCAGAAGCATGTTGAAGAAGTCGCACAATAGGGAGTCGAATTGTCTGAAACCTCATTAGGTATCGAGCGGCTCGGAGAGGTCATTTCCGCTCCTGACGGAGCTTTTGGTGTTGCTCAACGTCAGCTTACACAGCCATATTAGTTTTGCGGGGATACCAAATTCAGACATAACGGCACAAAGGCAGCTCCTTTTCGTGCTGTCGAAAGCAGCTTTGAAATCGATCGAAGATGGGGTGTGTCGATTCTCCTTTCATGGGTCTTCTCCAAAATTTTGCACGTGTTGAATATCTGGTCGGTTGTTGATTTGCCTGGTCTAAAGCCACACTGATAAGGTTCAATCATTTTGTTAACGGTGGGCTTTAATCTTTCACACAATACGCTCGATAGAACCTTATATGCGATGTTGAGGAGGCTTATCCCACGGTAGTTGGCACAGATTATGGGGTCTTATTTTTTATGGATTGGACATGCATCATTGGGCATGCTTTTTTCTGATCATAGTTCTTCGCCGCTTTGTTGTTCTTCAGGCGGGTAATTGCTGTTCGAACTTCTTCATGCAAATGCGTCTTGTTTCACTCTACAACTCCGTTGTCCGTTTTTTCTCCGCTGCGACACAGCACTCCTCGTCGTACCAGCTGTTCTTTTGCAATTTCCGAAAACCAATGGTTTCGGTTGCAGCTGTACGTAAGGAGTTTGAAATGCCGTCCCACAGTTCCCTTATACCGAGTTGTTGACGAGTGCTCTCAAAGAGCAGAAGTGCAAACCGAGTAGAAAATCCTTCGGCTGTCTGTTGTGATTGCAGCTTCTCAACGTCGAACCTTCCTTGTGTTTGATGGCGTACGTTTTTTGCTGCACAGAGGCGGGTGCGAATCTTGGCTGCAACAAGAAAGTGGTCAGAGTCTATGTTAGGACCTCGGAGCGCACACACATCTAAAACGCTGGAGACGTGTCTTCCGTCTTTCACAACATGATCCATCTAGTTGGTGATTTTTCGATCCGGAGACAGCCAGGTAGATTGCTGAATCTTCTTATGCTGGAATCTAGTACTGAAGATAACCATATTTCGTGCCCCGGGGAATTCGATCAGCCTTAACCCATTTGGGGATGTTTCCTCGTGGAGGCTGAATTTACCGACCGTAGTGCCAAAGATACCTTCTTTGCCCACCCTGGCGTTAAAGTCGCCAAGCACGATTTTAACATCGTGACGGGGCAACTCTCATAAGTGCGCTCCAAACACTCATAAAAGGCATCTTTGGTCACATAGTCCTTCTCTTCCGTCGGGGCGTGGGCGCAAATCAGCCATATATTGGAGAACCTCGCTTTGATGCATATTGTAACTAGACGTTCATTCACTGGAGTGAATGATGGTACTCGGCGACGAAGTTTTTCTCCCACCACGAATCCCGTATCAAACTTAAGCTCCTTTATATGGCCACTGTAGTAAATGACCAACTCATCTCTGTCCTTGTCCCATCCGTCGCATTTCTTGGACGGCTGTGATGCCAGCCTTTATTTTCACGAGGAGACACATGAAATTTCAAATTAATTGTATATCCGCTGATTGTTCTTGTCCGCACTACCAACTGAATTCATTTTTAAGCGAATATATGGAATAAGCTAAGCGCGTTTTATTTATCCATTGATTTAGCTATTAGCTTGTGAAGGTGAAATAAAACACTTCCATTATTGAAAATCTAATAAACAGCTGTCAGTGCTGCTTGCTTTTCATTCACAATAGATTAAAATTTTTTCAATGTTTTCAACGAAAATGCTCTCTAAAATTTTGAGTTAGCTTAGTTTTCAGTTAGTTTGGGAGTTAGCAACAGAGTTATCTTCACTAACTCCGGAATTAATCCAGATCAATCCAGGTATTCCGGATTAAGGCTTCCGTCTGTCATTGCTATTACGTACAACACATAGAAAAATAGTTTCCTGTAGTTTTACTTCGTATTTACATGTTTGGAATTGAAGCGATGAAAAGAAACGTACTACCGATCGTTTAACGTCCGCTCTAGGATCATTCATAGCTTTATAACACTTTCCAATAGTTGTCTTCTTTACATTTTCGACTTTATCGGCTGATTCACAATTCCTAGACATTTGGTATTCTTCTTGTATCTTCAAGTTTTTGAAGATGAGAACAGAAATGCCTTGATTCTTTTTTATCAGTATATATGTTTTCCTTTAACACCCATAATTTTAAAGTTATGTTTAAAGGAATGGAATGTTAAGGTGAGAGCAATCCCGCGACATCTTTTAATACCCATATAGTGGGACCCAAATGATATTCGGTAAAATCCTCACAAAACACCATTTATTGCTTCTTTGTCTGTTTTTGCTTAATACATGCTTCTTTTAATTCCACTAGAGAGATAATTTTTGATATAGAAATGCATGTTTAGTATGCTCCCTGCCACTAGTCCGCAATAGGAGTATACATTTTTATCTGCAACAAAGTCCGACTGGGATGATTTGTACGCAACAAGACTTAATGATTTGCTGAGGCTGGGGGCGTAGTTGGAGGGATCAATGGTCGGTCGTTTGGTTCGCTGGTTAGTTTGTGGCAGATGTTCGGCCGCAGGTTGCTGACGTGTTTATCGCAATTCAAATATTGGCCCAATTTGCTCAAGCAAATGCGCATTGCTTTGCAAATACATATGTAGCTGAGTACACAAAATATACAATATGAAATATAATATTTCTTGCGTTGTATAAATTTTGAGTGAAATGGAACGGTGTTTCATCTATTTAAAAAAAAATTGCTCGCATGCGCTTTATATTAGATAAAAGTAATTACGTAGGCGGTATTATGTGTGCTTAATTTCACCCCACGATGGTGCCACTATTACAAGAAAAATTTACTACCGTGTAGATTAGTTTTTACCGGGTTTTAAAGCGGGCATTTGCGCGGATATTATCAAAATTAAAAAAAAAAATCAAGTAGGGAAGGGCTAAGTTCGGGTGTCACCGAACATTTCATACTCTCGCATGATAAAGTGATAA
>NW_017537634.1:1088695-1091865 GCF_001853355.1 Bactrocera latifrons | reverse complement strand
GGATTTATTTATTTACAATTGCCAGAACATTTTCATGACCATGTAGCTTCTCAACATACCTTGTGCTTATACTTTTTATTTCTTCTTAGCGTATTTAATATTTAAATCTTTGTGTATTTGATCGTTAGCCACAAACCAAGGGGCGTCAACAATAAGTCTAAGAGTGATGGACTGATATCGTTAAAGGATTTCAATATTTGATTGGCTTACAGTACCATATAACTGGATACCATAGGTGCACATAGGCTTCAAGATAGCCTTATAAAGTCGAACTCTGTTCTCCAAACTGAGCTGTGATTTTCGCCCAAGAAGCCAATTAATTTTTTTTTTTTTTTGTTTTTATATTGAGTCTCTTTCTCAAGCCTTTAATGTGGGTTTCCCAAGTTACTCTTCGATTTATATTGAGTCCGAGATAATTTGCGGAATTACTATGTCGAATTTGTGTATTATCCAAAAATACCGGCGGACAGTCTCCTCTTCTCAGGGCAAATGTGACGTGTTTCGATTTCTCAGCATTAACCTTTATTTTCCATTTCTTAAGCCATCGCTCAATTTCTATTATTTCATTTTGAATAACTTCAGTTACTTCTACCGCAGTATTTTTGGATGCAATCATAGCTGTATCATCAGCGTGAGTGGCTACTTGAACATCACCGACAGCAGGAAGATCAGCAGTGAATATTGTGTAAAGCACAGGTCCCAGAACACTGCCCTGTGGGACACCAGCACTGATACTGTATAGTTTTGACGTTTCTCCTTCCATTTGAACATAAATGTGGCGGTCGTTTAAATATGATTTCAATAAGAGAAAAAATGGAGCAGGAAGTAGTCTTTTCAGTTTATATTACAAGTGTGGATGCCAGACTCGGTAAAATGCTTGTTGTTTATCAAGAAATACTGCCGCAGAATACAGCTTTTCCTCAAAACCATTTGTAATTATATTCACTATACGATGACATTGCTCTGGAGTCCCATGACCTCTCCTAAACCCAAACTGATGTTCCGGTATTACATTGCATTTATCCAAAACTGGTAACAATCTACTCATAAGTATTCTTTCAAAGACTTTAGAGAATGTCACCAACAAGCTAATGGGATGGTAGGACGACAAAATATTTTCGGGTTTGTTTGGTTTTGGAATCACTATAACCTCCGCACATTTCCGTTGTGTAAGAAAGCGATGTAACCTTAAAATTTCATTATAAATTAGTGATAAAAATATAATACTCTTTTGAGGGAGCATTTTCGTAACTCTTCCATCAATTTTATCGTAGCCTGGTGACTTTTTTTCGTTCGGATTGGCGAACTCTTCTTTAATTTCAGAAACAGTTATTTTAGAATTGGAAGACACATTTCACAAGGCACATCCAGGAACTGTATTATTTCAGTATCTTCAGGTGCAAGATTTGAATTTGGTTGAAACGTTGAGTATAAATGTTGTGCAAATGCTTCAACGTTATCTATGGCAGTTTTACACCAATCTCCGTTATAATCACGTATGTTAACAGTTCGCTTTATATGTAGGTCGCTTTAAATATTTGGTAGCTCTCCAAAGGCTGTATTCGTAGTCTTTCGCGTTAGGATCCAGACTTTTGAGAAAATCTGCAGTTGCTTCATTTCTTATTTCATGTAAGCGTTTTTTAATTTGGTTTGATGCTGTATTATACCTTGTTTTATCTATTGGACACCTACTGATTTGTCAAATTTTCCGAAGTTTTCGCTTATAAGATTCCTAAGCTCAGCTGATATAAAAGCAGTATTCGCTGGAATAGTTTCAGCAGGTGCAGTACTCCTCATACCTCCTTCATGAATGATGTTTGTAAATATTTCCACAGCCGTATCCACTTCCACTTTGGCATCTATCCAATCTTGAAATAGCAAAATTATAATTTTATGTATATTTGAGAGTGCTGGAAGAGCAGTGCCATAAGTAATTATAATAGGCGAATGGTCTGAGCTTAGGTCATAGTTGTCAGAAATATCCAAATGATGTCGTGATACGCCAAAATAAACTGCAAAATCTAAAATATCTGGTATTTTGCGGGGGTCTGATGGCCAATACGTTGGTTGGTATTTATACAATTATATAGCTAACTTCCCTTGGGATTTGCCTGTCTTGATTCCCACCAAGGATGCTTGGCATTATAATCACCGTCAGCAATAAACTTACAGCCAAGTTTTCTAAAAAAAATTGCAATAGTTCTTTGAAACAAAATGGTAGTGTAAAATACACTGAGCTCACAGTAATATTAAATAAAATACATTTAACATTAATGCAAGCGGCCTGTATAGCGTTTTCAATCATTTTTTCCATGATATTATATTTAAGAACGCTTTTTATTAATATTGCAGAGCCACCATGAGCCCTATTATCTGGATGATTTGCAACAATGAGATCACATCCTTGAATTTTAAAGTGTGACCTATTTGTAAAATGAGCTTCTGATATCAAAAATATATCAATGTAATTAGATTTGAGGAAAAGTTTTACTTCTTCTTACAAAGCCCATTCGCATTCCATATAGCAATTCGAATATCTACTTGCATATTTTTGATATTAACAGAGTTATCATGTTGAGGAGATTGTTATACTCTCGCAACAAAGTTTCTAAAGAGAGTATTATAGTTTTGTTGACATAACGGTTGTTTGTAAGTCCTAAAACTAAAAGAGTCAGGGTTATATATACCAAAGTGATCAGGGTGACTAGTAGAGTTGAAATTCGGATGTCTGTCTGTCCGTCCGTCCGTGCAAGCTGTAACTTGAGTAAAAATTATGATATCATGATGAAACTTGGTACACGTATTTCTTGGCTCTATAAAAAGGTTAAGTTCGGAGATGGGAAAAATCGGCCCACTACCACGCCCACAAAATGGCGGAAACCGAAAACCTATAAAGTGTCATAACTAAGACATAAATAAAGATATTAAAATGAAATTTGGCGCAAAGGATCGCATTATGGAGGGTTATATATGGACGTAATTTTTTTGGAAAAGTGGGCGTGGCCCCGTCCCCTACTTACTTTTTTGTACATATCTCGGAAACTACTATAGCTATGTCAACCAAACTGTATAGAGTCGTTTCTTTTAGGCATTCCCATATACAGTTCAAAAATGGAAGAAATCGGATAATAACCACGCCCACCTCCCATACAAAGGTTATGTTGAAAATC
>NW_017537634.1:1065055-1088629 GCF_001853355.1 Bactrocera latifrons | reverse complement strand
ATATGGGTGAAATCGGTTCACAACCACGCCTGAAATCTCGATTATCACTTTATCATGCGAGAGTATAAAATGTTCGGTGACACCCGAACTTATCGCTTCCTTACTTGTTTGTTAATTCAAACTGTTTTGCTAATAAAGCTTCGATTCTTTCGAAAGAGTCCTCGTTAATCAAATTCCTATTTTCGCGTAGTATCTGTGCATAAGTTGGGCAGCTACTCCTATTGTTCAAATCATTTGTCCTGTAATAAGTTGAGACATTATGCTCCTGAGGAGCTTTACTTGATTGCTGACTAAAGAAATGACTGTTAGGATTCTGCTTTGCAACTAATTCTTGATAAATTTTGCAGCCCTTATAACTTGCAGCGTGATCTTGTAAGCAATTAACACATTTGCCATGTAAATCCTTGTCTTTCTGACACTCTGTGGTTGGATGGCACATAGAACATTTAACGCATCTAAATGCCTTTGTACAATACATCTTGGTATGTCCATATTCTTGACATCGAAAGCATTGTACTATGTCAGTTACTTTGCTGAGAGGCTCTACTTTAATAACTGCATTGCTTAAGTATTTCAGACTATATATTTCCGCATTGTTGTTGTTCGGAGATCATTAAAAAATATATTTAATGGATGCTTAGTAATGCGACTAATAATATTGCTAATATTCCTTACGCTATGTCCTAACTCTTCAATTTCAGTTTTAATTGAGTCAATTGGTGTAAAGAAATGTAGATTTTTAACTACAACTCTAAAAGAGCGCTCTTGTTTCAACTGATATGTGTGATATAAAACCTCGTCTTTCTTAAGTGTTGTTATAAACTTTCTATAAGTCTCCCCGATTTAATCATAACGCGTATTTGACCATCTCGTTGTGACTCATACGTAAAATCTTCTTCGGACACAGTTTTCGATATGTAATTTAGCATACCTTTAATATCATTAACATTAGCCAGTATTATTGGCGGAGGCTTGGGAGTAGTATTTCGCTCAGTTGATTCATCTTTGTCTTTTTGTGTTTTCTTTTCAGCATTTCCAGTTTCCTCTTTATCCTTCTCTGTATCCACCCTGCTATCAAGAATCGCAAACCGATTTGAATTGTTGGACGTTCCAGGTGTTGCGTCTAACAATAGTTTTTTCTTTGAAACGTTTGGTGAGCTGTTTTTGTCTCAATTCTTTGCCAATCCATAACAGCTTCAATACCGCCGTGATGCAGGCAGATATACTGATAACGGAGGTATATTTGTTCACTTATATTATTTGTCATTTTTATTGAAATATTTAAATTGAAATATTTTTACTATTAATTCTTTTTAGAAATATTGTAACTTTATATGAGCTTGAGAAAATTTATTTGCTTCCTTTTTGATAGATTTGCCCATTCGTCAGATCAAATGGAAAACTCAACTAATCTCTTCATGCCCGATGTCCTTGAATTTTGTACAACTACCCTAGTTTGCATTCATTGGAAAAATACCAACAAAGCTGAATATAACACATTTAATAATTTTCAAAAGCTTACAATAACTGATGCTGAATCAGCATTACGCAGCATCTCAAGGCAGATCTGATTAAGGAATATTGAGAATTTGTTAGCTTCTTCCGAATGTTTAATTGATTTTTTTCGAAATTAAATCTCAGAATTGGAATTGGAAAACTGCAACATTAAAATTGTAGGCGGCAGAGATTATGAAGTAGTGATGCAGGTTTTTTGCTCCTAAGGCGTAGATAATAACACACCAAAGGACCTACTTTATTTGTGTTTTGTAAGGCCTTTTCAAAAATCCGTTTGTTTTAAAAGAATACAAACCTCATGCGCCATCAGCCATTTAGATAGAACTCTCCATGCACCACCAACCGGTCAAACATTCAGTTTAACCACAGTTAAATAGAATCGTAGCTTTCAGATTTGGAATGCGAATTCAATAAATCAATGCACTAACACTTGCTAGCACGCATTGTCAAGCATTCTTCAGCTGGCACTTAAGCACTCTGTATGTGAGTACCGCTTGAACTCTACTTTTACGCCACCACTTGTCAGATTACGCGCCAGTGGCGCTTATTTGTGAAGCAAGTACTTGGGCTAGCCATCTGTGGACACATAAATCTACCAAAGCTGGAACATACATATGTAGATATGCTTTTACAAACACTCCTGTTTCGGCTTGACAGTATGCACGATTGCTTCAGCTGCAATTTCCGACACAGAAAACTTGTTGTTCAGCAATTTACTGTGAAGCAATCAACCAACAACCTGTTGAATGCTACAATCCTCAATATTCCCTTCTAAAAACACTATGTACTTACATGCAGTGTACTCGGCGTGAGTATTAAAGCGTGTTTTTGCAAAGCTTGTTACATCGTGTTGCTCATAAGCCAGCAGCGAGGACAAGCACAATTAAAAGGGCGCGACTTTGTCAACAGCTTATCGATAACAGCAGTGCTTAGCAACAGATTTTAGTTAACAGACACAATTCTCACACATATTCCGGCACACATACTCATGTTGGGATATTTTCTCACGCCTGCGCAGGAGAAGTTTGGAAATTTTCTCCATCGGATTTTATTTAGTGATAAAGATAACTGTGAATTATTGTTGTGTTAAATCTGATAAGGCGTTCAATGCCATACTGTTAATTGTATCTATGTATGTCCTCATATGAGAATGAACATGCAACAAGCTGTGCATTAGTATACACATATTACTATGAGTATCTGATAAGAGTAAAAAAAGAGCAATTCTGAATTTCGCTTTTCTTGCCACTCCACAATCTTTTTAATTAGCTCAAAGTTTTCTGCACAAAAGATCGAATACAAGTGCTAAAAGCGCAACATCAAACGTAAAAAAATTAATGGTAAGAAATTTCATATGAAATTTAATAATTTTGTATACTATATATTTACAGATATAATATACTTACTATATAGTTAGAGTGAATTCCCTTCTCCATCTTTTTCAGTGTTCAAATATCGATATATAGCCCTTGCAAATACAAACGATGATTATTAGATATATACGTTTTAGAGTCTCCCTGTTTTCTTTTTTTTTTTTTTTTTGTTTGCAAACATTGCGGCAAACTTAATTTAACCTGTTTAGGGTATAAAAATAGATAGGTAGTTGATGTCTACTTATCTGTAGTTAGCATTTACGAATAATCGAATTTAGATTATACATAAATATGTACAAAAAAGCTGACAAATAAAAGTAATAATATGCCCCAAATCGGTGCTAAATCGCATATAAAACTATAACGAGCCATAACTCAATCCAAATGAATGTACAAATTTAAGATAACCATATAGGCAAACTTCAGTAAACTTCAGTAATATACCGATCTCATGAATCAATAAAGCTCAACAAAATATAGTGGAAACATCACATTTTATTACCTTTTATTTTGCCGTGAAAATGGGTGAAATCAGGTGGAGAGCATACCAATTCCCAACAGTTAAATAGTGACAGGAAAACAAACGGAAATTGTAATTAAATTCCCCGGGTGTTTATTATATTTATAAAAATGTATATTGCGAAGCTTGTATCACTGTCCTTAATTTCTATAGCAAATATGAGCGCAATCTGTCAACCAGTTTGTTTGGAGCAACTGCTCAAGTTGGAACACCTCAGTAGTGCGTTGCAATTTTCAAAATTAATACAAAGATCGAACAGAGAAATTGCAAGAGAGCTCGACATCTCTCCCGAATCTGTTCTAATGGTTTTGATGGATATTTTGGGTATGGAACGCGTTATTGCTCCTTTAGTTCCAATAAAGCTGAATTTTTTACCGTAAACTCGTCTCTTTGGGCATGCTTAATCGTGCGAGTTTCCATCCCACATTTATGAAGAGCATTATAACTGCCGCTGAGATATGAATTTAAGAGTTTGACATGCAAAGAAGTCTACAATAATCGGAATGGAGCGAAAAACGAGCCGAAACTAAAAAAAACCACGCCAAGGCCGCTTAAAACTCTAAGTAACGCTCATTGTTTTTTTCGCTGTTCGTGACTTGGTGCGAATGAATTTATTCCAGAGGGATAGACAGTCAATAAGATGTTCTATTTGGATCCGTGTAATTTTTTCTTGTTCAAACTGAAACCCGTTCTATAAATCATAATTCTCTGAAGAAGCGGAATGCCATCTCAAAAAGTGTATTACATCTGGAGGGGAACTAGCAAACTAACATAATTTAGGTGAAACCTCTTACGGCTCATACTTTTGGTACTTACATATATTGTGACAAAAAAGTACCCGGAAATTATAAATGAAATGAAAGCATGAGCCTAAAAAGGTTAAGAGCACCGCCAATTTAGTGAAAAGTTTTTCCATATTCCCATGAAAATAAAAATAAAAATATTTTTGAGTTTTACTGCAACTACTTTCTTATATTTCTAAATAGTCAACCCAATGCCTTGTACAATTGAAGAAAAATCACATTTAATGTTTTTTGACTTATGTTCTTTTATTTGGAAAACCTTATTACTTTTTCCTAATAAAAATGTTTTAACTACTTTGTTCTATCCTTCTTTGGAATAGGACTGGTTATACAAAGTTACTTCCATTTCACGAAAAGTGCTGCAAAGTAGTATGATAATGATTGAAAAATAAAAGAAAAAACAATAAATGGCTTATTATACTGATTTAAGGTGGATTAAATACTTCAATATTTTTAATGCTAATCAACTGTTAACTCCGATCTCATTGTCAAATCGCATTGCCCCTGAAGTTTCAACTGAATTTCATCAGCATTCACATATTTGCCATTCTCCTTACTCATTGAAATTACTCAGTTTTAATACATGATTAATGCTCAAAATATATGTCATAACCTTAGCAACAAAAGCAATCGAAACAGAGAAGAGCGGAGAAAAACTTGCAAGAAACTGGTGAAAAAGTAAAAACACTTCGCTTGAGAACTAAATATGTAATAAATGTCACTTAAAGGTTAGGGCGAAGGTGTTGATATCCTCACTAAATGTCAATGCAGAAAAAATCATTACAAAATAATAATATCAAAAGTTTAACTATTGGGATACTGAAAAATTATTGTGCGGCAATAAAAGTCAATTATTTCAGAAGTACATGTCTGTGTAAAAAAGTTGTTTAATATCGGTTAACCGCTCGCTATTATGCAAAGCACTTTTTCGATGCACAAAACCACACACACAAATACAAAAGCAATGCAAATAAATTAATACGGAATGCGTCTCCACTTCACCGCCATCCTCATCGTAATTCTGCAACAAATAAATCGAATTTTTACTCAAAGCATACCCATCAGCCCGTGCCCGAAAATCTTTCAATATCGCTTCGATGGCACGGAGTGGTATGGCATTCTCTCTGTACGTAATACGGACTTCGCGGAAGCTTTGCAAATTAAAGTGACACTCTCCATGCGTGGAAAGCCAACGACGGTGCGCACCCACGATGCTATATGCATATACATTTCATATTAATACTCGTATTCTTTATAATAATGTTTAACACTGTATTTGTAGAGTTACCTAGGCGAAATTGAATTGCTTTCGCGCGGCCAGTTTAACAGCAATGTCCCGGTCCTGTATAAAATCAAATTTCCCAAAACACATTTTCCACCGAAGTTGCTGCACGTAACCGCAAACAACCATGTCATTTGTGTAGGTCAATCAGGTGAATTTGCAGGCATATTTATAGTTACACAAGGCAATAAGTGTATAGTATTTAATGCATTGTTAATTAAATTCATTGCTTCTGAAAATTGTTTTATAGTTGTAAAAGCAAAACTCAACCGGTGTAATGTAAATTGTTGCTTGCAGATCTTAGCATATTCGTCACACAAATTCAGCTGGAGCACACAAGAAAATTTACTTTCATCGGCGATGATGAGCCGTCAGACACACTGCCGGAACACGCACAATTCTCTGCTACGCTGATGGAGGACGAAGAGGAAGACGATGATGACATTGCCTTCTTGTCAACCGATACGAAATTCAGTGCGGAACACTTGCCAATCATACATGGAGAAATGTAAGTTTTCGCAATTTTAAAAGGGTTCAGCCTGGACATTTATTGAATTATAAAAATAAGTGCCGTAAGAAGTTTTTCGGTTGTGACTTCCCAATTGTAGGCCCACTCTGTAGTATTTTTCTTCTCAGCAAGCATTCTCTTGATACTTGAGATTAGGAAAAGGTCACAGGAAGGCAGAATTTGAATTGAGTTTGAGTTCGCGCAGCCGTTAATTTATAATATCAAATTTTCCGGTCATCTACAACATTTTGTTAAGTTTTTAATGTCTTCTTCTTCAACCGATTCAACCAAGTTCATATTCTTCGATGTCCAAGCCGGATGAACCTATCAGTCTTAGAGGAACTGTTAGTAAAACCCTTGTTGCTTCGCCTGGCACAGAGTTCAAAAAAGAAAATAAAAATTATTTCAGTGAAAAGTAGTGTTTTATTGACTCCCTAAACTTCTTTTTAACCATTTTTCTACAAATATCTAGTCTTACGTCTCTCAACATGTTATATGTGACGAAGCAGTTGTCTGAAGACTATAAAATTTATAGGACTAGAATTGTTAGATTAGTTAGATAAGATCAGTAGAAGCCAGTCTTAGAAACGACGTTTTAATACTTGTCTGGTGTAATTCAAGCGACCATCGTTTTTATTCCATATTTGACATTATATTAGTCCATTCCAAGACACAAAATTTTCTGTAATTAGTATCATCCGTAATGCTGGGTATCGTGAACTATAGTTTCAGTAATTGAATTTTTTTCCCAACGATGTTCTTCACTTATTATAAAATATGTTGTATAGTATGTATATTTATGAATTTCAGTGAGCTAAAACACATGACACTAAACAGCATATGCGGGAAAACCAAGCTACATTTGCATAAAAGAGCATCGATGTCACCTTTGACCGCAATAGCAGCAAAAACTGACAATGCTAAGGCTCCAACCCTTGCCACAAGTATACAGCGATCCTACCAAAAATCCGGCAGATATGCAGCAGGTACTGAAGCTACTACAGCAAGTAGTCACAATGACAGGTCCAGCACCCCGTTAGTAATATCTAGCGATGAACTTCCTACTCTATTGTCTAACGCGCCCATCCGCATTGTAACTAGCACGGAATTAGGCGGCTTCAACTCTTCGTTGGGTACTTCTCCACAGCCATTATTGACGCGCGGAGCATGGCCGTGGCTGGCCGCAATTTACGTGAATAATTTGACATCGCTTGCTTATCAGTGCGCTGGCACTTTGGTGTCCGCACATGTGGTTATAAGTTCGGCGCATTGTTTCCACTTCCAAAGGCAACATCACAAGGCCAATGAAGTGCTAGTATTTCTAGGGAGGCACAATTTACGAAACTGGAACGAGGAGCACTCCATCGCAGCACCAGTGAGTGAGATTTTCCTACATCCCGAATATGATGCCACATTGGGAACTTATGATGCGGACATAGCGGTGTTGGTGTTGAAGATTCAAGTGCGGTGAGTATTAGAGATATTCAAAACAGCAAATTTGCTATTTGAAGTTTCAACAGGTTCAACAATTATATTCTTCCTGCTTGCTTATGGAGCGGTGACAGCCAACTTGAGAATATAGTTGGGGAGCGTGGCTTTGTTGTAGGTTGGGGTTTTTCGCACACCCACGGGAGTGTTCCATTGATGGATACCAAACCCATTAAAGCCGCAATTCCACACGTCACCGAAGCAGCAATTGTGTCAAACGAAGTGTGTTTTGCGGCAAATCCAAAGATTCGCAGTCTCAGTTCTAATCGCACTTTCTGCGCAGGTTTACAAACCGCTTCACCTATAACTCGAAGTGCTATCGGGCCTTGTACAGGCGATTCAGGCGCCGGACTATTGTTGGAAAGGAACAGCCGTTGGATGTTGCGTGGCACAGTTTCGGCCGCCCTACCTGCGCAACACAAGAAATGCACCGACAATCGATATGTCATATATGCGGATTTGGCAAAATATTTAGATTGGATCATGGCATTTACTCTTTAACTATTAATTACATGTTTATTGAATTTAAGGTTTTATAATAATTTCCTAATGGGTATTATCCAATTTATTAATACTTATTACTAACACAATAGGTTTCGAAGCCCCATCTAATTTATATAATTTAAGCACTATCTTCCTTTAGATATATATACATACGTACATTTTTAATTTGATTACTTGATTAAATGGTTTAATTCAAAGAAAACGACGAAATCAAATGCTGAATTTGTGCGTGGTCATGTATTAGCTGTTGCTTACTTTAAAGGCAACTTTAATCCTTTTGTAACCATTTTTAATATAAAATTGGCGATATTCAGATTACTAAACTTTTCCTGAGCACAACATTAGTTTTTAATACAATTTAATTTTGTTTCAGTTGATTTATGAGAAGGTGAAATACGGGATATTTCTTTTTTTATTTGTGAAATAGTCAAATTCTGATACTAGGCAATTTTTCATCGCTTATTTCGAAGTGACCACTGAGTAGCAAGAGTCACGTAGATGCCTCTAATGAACTAAGATTGTCGTATTGACTTTAAATGTTCAATGAAATGAAATAAATATATATAAATATGTACATTTAATATAATATACTCGAGCAGAGTTTAGATGTTTCGATATTTCGAATCGGGGAAATCGAGTCACCCAATCTTTTTTATGTTACCCAAATTACTAGAACTTTTATAACTATTTAACGAACATTTTACAGCCGATTTCAAAACTTTAAAGACCACAACTAAGTCGGTATCTCTTCAAAACCTAAAAAGAACATTTTTCCCTTCAAAGTGTCCCAATCATACGAAGGCGATATATATAACGATATAATTTTAATTGTTTATATGTATATATATTATATAAATACGCCTAAAAAATAAGACGACATTTCGAAAATTGGTGAGCAAAGAATTCGAATTAAATTTTTTTTAGGGAATCAATTTTCTGAAAGCCTTGGTGATGAGGCTATGTCATTTTTCAAATTTTCAAAATAAATACAATATCACCTTATTTTTTGGGCACAGTATTTATATAGAATTCATAAGTTCGGATGAAAAGGACACGTCGTTTATCTACAAACCGCCTAGAAATTTATTAAGCTGGCTAATATCTACTCCTCCAAAATCTTTTGCCTTACCGCGTGAGTGTCAAAAGGGCAATGTCCAGTTAAGACACCTATCAGTAGTACCTAGTAGTTCCATAGATCCAGCACCCGAGTACACGATGACAGGGAAACACCTCTTCTTTCCCATCCTAATGGATTAGCGATGGGTGCCCTTTCTAGCGAAATCATCGGCTTTATAGTTTCCGCAATTATGTTGTGGCCAGGAACACACAATATTTTAATATGAAAGGAGCTGGATTTCACTGTTAGTTCGCCCAGCTAGCTCTTAAACGGTATCTAAGAATGGTCGTAGGCTTCCGTAGTCTATCACCCAATCGTATCGTCCGAGGAATTCATTCAATAGGTCATTTAACACTAAGGTGCGGAGTAAAACAGACGGAAGCCCACCTTTCAGAGTGCAGTCATTGACATTTCGTGGGCCAAGCGCACTGCCCCACTCCGCCATGTCAGTTCTGTCGCAGAAAAGAAAATATATGAGATAGTTGTGGTTTGATTCGACCTTAAACCACTCCAAACCTGAGTCATGGCACAACGGCGTCTAGATCGTTGTCTATCCGTACGAATCTGTCTTCCTGTGGTCATTCTGGTCCCCTAATTATGTGTCCATCGGCTTACTTTGCAACTTCATAAGCCTATCCAGCGTCTTTAAACGAAAAAAAGAGAACCTGAAATCCGACCTTCGGGATGTACACCAGCCTTACCCACCTACAGTAGATTCGTTTCTTGAGAAAGTAAGCCTCAAGAAGTAGTTTTGACGGCTCCATATCCCATAGATGTACATATATCGAGAACGTAGTAGTAGACATACTTGAGCCACTGCGTTTAGTTTAGCTTCCTCAGCGGTGGACTGGTGCTCTAAAAAGAGCTTTAAGAAAAATGGTGTTATGTATTAAGAATGAGAAAAATGTTATTGCTCGAAGGGTTGAATTATGAATACTGAACTTTTTTTGGACAAGCTGATCCTTTACTATCAATGCACCATACTCTGTTTTATGAACAAGACCACAATCAAAAACTCCCTATGCTTGTTTAAGGGCATTTAACTAGATTCTATTTTCATGATATTTCATTAATCCAAGTAGCCTCAAAGTAACGCTATATGTACTATTACGGTTTAGGCTTTATATTGATTGCATGGTATGATTCTATAATAACCAAATCCATTCTGTCAAATTAGTCTCTGTTGAAACACAATTTTTAATTTTCGCCCTAGTCTAGCTATCTTAGCCCGCTCTTCCAGGCAAGTTAGACTCTTACCGTAGATCAAATTTTGAACGACTTTTTCAGCTGCAGATGTTGTGAATTTTAGATCTAACTCACTTTTCTTAAAAATAGTTCGTAATATTCATTAGAAAGTAATTTTAAATCATAGCTGTTGAAATTTTTGTCTCCATAAGTGAGTAAATTTTGAACTTGATACTTAAACCAATGGCAGTAATTAATTATGTGTTTAGATAAAATGTGGTTTCCCGGTGAATATTGAGATAATACAATGGCTTGATAAGTCAAAATTTGTCTCAACAAATTGAATTTATTGCTTCATATGTTAACTTCGCTGCTTTCGATAAAAACATGGTGGATAGGATTACATGATATCTATATGTGGAGTGTAAGAATTGGCATCACTCAACATTGCTTAGTGATGGTATTTTTTGAATGTCAGTTCAAGTACAAGAACTTCCATTACATAAATATACGCAGGTGTTCTCAGCATACTTACATATGTATTTGTTTAGTCCATATTTCTGTGAAAATGAGCACTTGTTTAAATAGCAATGATGTTGCAACATATTATTAGTAGAATTTAATTATGGTAGATTTGAACAATTATCTTGTTTGAAGTCCACCCATTCCACAAATCTCCCAAGTATTTCGAATCAAATTATTACATAAATTACGCTTACAGAGCTAGGTCATAAACAATATATGTAGGTTTCACTCTGCGGCAGCGAAAACGAATCAAAATCACCTCCAAAGATATTGTACAATTAAATTTATACTCGTAATTTTATAACTAAATGATTTGCACTTTTGCTGTTTTTTTATTTAAATCAATTCACAAAATTCACTTAAAGGTAATATTTGAATGAATATCATAGATTTAGAAGTTATTTAAAAACTACCGTCCCATTATTCTCTAAAACGACTTACATTCAAAAGCTTTGGGTACGGTACCCAAGTTCAATATGCCACAATTATAACTAAAAACTTTTTGCTAAACTTTAATAAGTAAGCATTTAAGTATATGGCGAGGGTCCAAAAAGGTTCATACATAGAATAATTAAAAAGCTAATTTAAGCTACCAAGTAGAAAAACTTCCAGGCGGACTTTTTAGGCGCAATTCTATTCACCACACTGGCATACTGAAGCTTTTGCTCCAAAGTCAAACCGCTCCAATTTCCTTTACAATATTTATGGTGGAAAGCTTATTTCACATTAAGAGTGTCAAAATGGCTGCTTCAAGTTTTGTTGGTTGAGGATTTAAAGTACCTTACCATTACTTTAAATAGAAGAGAGTTCTAAGACTTCGAAAGCTGTCTAGGCTATGAACTAAATACCAAAAATGATTGTAATCTATCTAAAATTTTGGAATTTGGTACAAACAATAGAAAAATTCTCCTATGTCGAAACTGAATTAAAATCTAGGCACAATTATTTTTGTTGAAACTGAGTTAACATTGGACCCTTATAAATTTCCATATTCTATTCATTTAAATACAAACAGAAAGGCAAGGAATTGTAATTGAAATTCTCTGCGTAAATGATATTTCAAAAAAATGTATTTTGTTAAGTTAATAGGACCCATTTATTTACAGTAGCTTTTTGAGGCGATACACCTCAGTAGTGCTTTGTGGTTTTTACAATAGATAAAAATATCGAACAATGTGTCTCAAAACTTGTATTTCTTACCGAATTGCTTACGGTTACTCAGTTTTATGAAAAACACAAGCCTACGAGTGGTACAAACTCTTCAAAACGATCGATAGATCTTTAAACTCATGCCTTGTTCTGGACAACCTTCAAATGATGAAAATATTAAAAAGAGAAGGGTATAGTGCTTGAAAATTGTCATGCAAATGTTAGAGAAACGACAAGAGAGCTCGACGAGTTCGTTCAAATGATCATAGTATATATTTTCGCGTTCTTGCTCGACTTGTCCCGATAAAACTGAATTTTTTTCAAAAAGAGTACCGTTAACAAGCTTCTTTGTACGTACATATAACTGCCGATATGACATGGGTTTATGAGTTTGACATGCAATGAAATTCATACACGATCACACATCGCATCGCAACGAGGCTGACCGAAGGCAAGAAATGCAATAAATACCATCGATCAACCACCGTATTCACCATATTTGGATCCGTGTGATTTTATCTTATTGCCCAAACTGAAACTGTCGCTCCGTGGAACCCGCTTCAGTCAATCGCAGAGATTAAACAAAATTTCGCATTAGGAGCTGAAGACTATCCCAAAAAAAGGTTTGTGAATAGTGTTTCGAGAATTGGAAAAATCGTTTGCATTAGTGTATTACATCTGAAGAGATTCGAAGACGGCAAAATATTATGCGTTTTATTTACAATTTCCGAGACGTTTTTGGTCATAACATACATCTACGGATATTGCCCATAATTTCACATTACAATAATTTATTAATCATATAAGTAATTGTAGTTTAAGGAAAATTTATTATAGCCAACTACTTTGATTTGCTTGTTGTCTTCTGCGTTGACGTCTTTGTCTTCTTCTTCTACGTTCACTTCCTTGTCTTCTTCTTCTAGCAGCTTGTCTTCTTCGTCTCCTCCTTCTCGCAGCAGCATTACTGCTACTACTACTGCTACTAGAATTTGTTGATGAAGCAGCTGTTCTTGTAGTGGTGGCATCTGCTGAGGCTGCTGTTGTTGTTGTTGTGGTATCTGATGACACTGCTGTGGTTGTTGTTGTGGTATCTCACGACGCTGCTGTTGTTGTTGATGTTGGTTGAGCGTTACCCACAAATCTGGTAGTGATGGTTAGAACCAAAACCCCCGCCAATAGGGATAGTAGCACTTTCATATGTTATTCGACTTTGGTAAAAGCTTAGCAGGTTGCTTTATTGCTAGCCAGATTTCAACTGTGCTGTTGGTAAGGCTTACTGTGACTTCAGTAGTAAAGCTGATCTTACTTTTCTAAATAGCCTTAGCATTTGTTTCAATTCTTCGAAACATTGTTGTTACAATTATTGTAAATTATTATCATTAGAGGTTCTTCCAAAAACTTAACAAATACTTGGGAAGTAATAATATATTTTATGCAAACAAATGTGGTAAATAAGCTAAAAAAAAACATGTGCTTGGTACTATTGAATAATTGGACATACCACAAATAATGACCGGCAATAGCTTGATATTCAAAACATATGATCCACAGCATAAAAGTACATAAGAATAATGGATATTGTATGTTAAACAGTAGTACTATGCCCAAATGCGATATACGTACATATGTATTTATACGAGGGCGAATTGTTTGAGTATATTTACGTCTGTAGTTTTGTTCAATGTAATATATTTATGTATGGTATATAATTTATATCAGGCCAAGAATTGTGAAGCCGCAAATATCGAATAGGTGGAACACAGTGGCAAAGATCGACTTTGTTCTGAAAATATCAGTCAACCTGCTTTTCCTCTAAGGTCAGTATTTATACCGTATATCAGTGAGTAAGAAATTATTGGCATTAACAAAATTAAGTTTAGTATTGGATATACTGTAGTTTAAGATACATATATTTTCTATATATGTAATGCCTTTTTATTCCAACATTCTCACAAAATTGCTTGCACTCTTGATCCCGCGTATAAACGAGTAAATGTAATCATCCTCCAGCTACAATATAGCCAATATAGTGATTTCCGTCTTTCAAACTTATTAGTCAGCGTTTATATTATTATAATGAAGTGAAATTAAATAAAGAAGTTTTCTTTAAACAAATGTCGTCCTGTGCTTTTGAATCGGTTATCAAGATTAGTCGAGATCTACTTAACCGATCCTCATGAAATTTTACACAAGTCTTTGAGACTTCAACGAAGTATTTTTTTCTTTTATTACAACTATTTGAAACAAAAAATGTTGCGAAATTTTCATTTCTTTGTAAAAATGTCTGACAAAATCCAATTTTCAGTTTCTAAGTTAAGGTGCAACTAAAACACAGATTTTTCCACTTTAAATGATCCTGTAAGGAGTTATCCTTCCAACGCGGCTGGATCTTTTTTCCGAGGGTTGACCAGAAATGGCGCCGCAATGACCGAGTTTAAAATATTAATTTCAGGATTTCTTTGTTAATAGTATATGTTTGTAACAACCAAATATTTTAATAAAGTACTTCGTTTTTTATATGCGAAAAAATTTTGAAAAAGGGCTCTTTTTTTCCGAGGAAACCCATGTAACCTCTCAAACAGTTGATTACTTCTACTGTGCCCTACACACAATTATTCTTTATGCTCTATCATTCATTTTAACTGCAATACCAATCTTTCTTGGTTGCGAGAGTTATCGCACGGACGGACGAAAAGAGGAACCGGCCGAAAGTTACCCAAAATTATACTCGATTCATCATCTTTATCGTTTGGCAAGAAACAGTAAGACTATTAAATTTAAATTTCGCGCGAAAACAAATTCGTCGAAATACCTGGGTTGGCATGACTGTCAGAGACATCTGTGTCAAATGTCACTTCGAAATATACATTAGTCATAAAGAGATGCCCAACTCATCTCTTATTGGAAGTGTTCAGTAGCAGTTTTCTTAGTGTCCTGAGCAGACGCAACCTTCTCTCCTTGAGGACAAGGGGATAAAAGAGTAATGAAATAATAGTGGGTGGAGGCATTCTTTACAGTGGTATCTTCATCAGACGAACGTTTACGTTTAGATGAAGTTTTTGAATATTTAGGCATTGAAACGATTAAAACAGCGTTTCATAACACCTAAATTTTTCAGTAAAACAACAATTAAACAATTCAATTTCAGTTGGTCTGCATTTTAAGCAAGACCAGCGCAATCCCTTCTGTCAAGAATAGAATCCAAGATCCTACCTGTCAGTCCAGGACATTTAAGGGGTTAGGTGGGTTTGAAAATTTCCAAAAATCGATTTTTTTTTTTTTTTTTACTTTATTAAATTCTACAATACCTTTAGAATATAGTCCTAAATTTTAAAGTTGATCTGAGTAATAATTACGGAGATACAGCCTTGAGAACTTGTGCACTCAAGGCTAGCTACGCTAGTGCCCTGTCTTGAAACGAGTTTTTCTCGAAACTGTGTTTTTGAAGTCGGTGGACACGATTTCTCGAAAAGTTATCGACCGATTTGGTTCGTATTGTGTACACGTTTTTGAAATAATATTATCTAGTTATTGAACGAAGGATTTCTTCTAGTTTCATTACAACTTATTTTTCGATATTTGTGTACTCATGTCTTTAAATATAGTAGATTGTGCCAACTCGCTTTTTAAAGATGAACCCTCAAATATTGAAGAGCCATTACAACGGCCTGGACTACCAACCTTGATGTTTATAAAGCAACATCTATAACGTTAAAGATTAGGTGTTTAAAGGAGCTTCATGAAAAAACTTACCTTGCATCTACTAAAGCCAAAAGAACTGTGGAATACCAGCCTTTGTAATTGTAGTAGTCAACAGCATCTTCTGCAGGTGAGCGAACCATCTAAAACTTAAAAATATATAAAAAGTCCATTGTAAAAAATTTAACTTATTACCATAGCTCGTAACACTTGAGGGAACGCAATGACTCAAAACCATTTAAGTACTTCCGCAATTGAACTTCGTTCACTGGGAATTTCTTCTAATGCAAAACCCACAAACATCGCTAGACTTCATGACAGAAATCAATTAGGATGGAGCAGACCCGGAAAATTTAGTATACCGTCCAAGGATTTCGGGATTAAAATGGGTATGGTCGGATAGAGGATATTATCCAGATCAAGAATGTATAGTTATAGCCACAGGAAGCATATAGTTTTTGAGATATTCGCGTTTAAAGTTGAAAATTTCACTAATTTAATTACGTATTTTCTTGATATAAAATTAAATTTTTACTTATATTTTTCACTTTTGTATCCACTAACACATCACTTATTCATTTGTACACATTTATTTTACATTAGGTAGTAGAAAAGCAGTTTTAATTCAATATTTAGACAACCTATAAAAATAAAATATAAAGATATTTTTTTTTTTAATTTAATAAAACAAACAAGTATTAAGGCTTGTATATAAATTTTATTGCCTCTATTAACTTCGCAAACGAATCTTCGTGTCTGTTGGCAAAATTTTTCCGCCAAACATATTCTAAAATTAAATCCGCGAAGTTTTCGGGATTGTTGTAGCTGTCCATCGCAAAAAATCTTTTAATCACACGCCACTAGGATTCTATACGCCGCGTATGTGTTCCATCTACTTCCACAAATGGATTGTCCGGATCGCTAAGATTTGCTTTCCTGTGCTCATACCCGTGATTCGCCAAACCATAGTACGCTTTCCAACAATCCGTGCCTATTATTGTTCCTGGCGCAACATGCTTCTTAATCAGGGGTATGAGCACCTCTGCAGACCTAACATTTTCTGGGCATACCTCCAACCTCAGGCCGTCGCTGCCATCCTCAATCATCCGCAACACCCAGTGACCTTCCACCCTCGTGCCTAAAATGAGAAAAACATGAAGTAATTACCTAAAATTGTATATTTTTAACCTTACCTTTATTAAATTTCCTCTTCCCGAATATACTTTCATCAATTTGCACGTTTTTGCCAGGGCCACCAATTTTACCCACCGCCTCCTGATATTCCACTTGGTATAAAACTACCGCTTCGTGACAGTAATTATACCAGTCAGTGCGAAGCGTAACAGAACATTAAATAGAATACTTGTGGCAAAGGTATTCTCACGTTTTCAAACCATGCGCCTATTGAGCGAGATATCGTTCGGCAAGATCCTTTGCGGCACCTAAACGTACCGATGGAACTATTTTCCGAAACGGAAAGCTATTCAGCTCTCCCTCGATTAGAATATGTAGAATATTTTGGCAATATTCCACATTCCCTTCACCTCCGATACGTTTAATATGTTCGTTCTACGAGCACGACTAACTGATTGTTCTTGAGGATACGAGTATACATATAATTGTAACGAATTATTGAAAACATAATTTAAATATTATATTCAATATTTAATTTAACATACCTGCTGAATTCTTTGCCATTTTCTCCAAAATAGTTGATTTAATTTTAATAAGTAAAAATTCTCTTGCTTACACACACACAACTTATTTTCCAAATACGAAATATTTATAAAAATGACAAAATAAGCAGCGGCACTTTGCTTTAAAAGTAAAGGTACTTATATCCGTTAGATCCCATTGATGTTAGAGAGGTTGTTATACCCTCTATGACAATGATACATCTTTGCGTATAACTCCTTTTTGCGTCGGCGGGCTTCAGAAAAAATAACGCTGGTCGGTCCAACACCGGGGTGATCAAATTTTTTTCGCTTTGAACTTCTTTCTATTCTTAAGTAATCATAATTCAACAATAAGTTAAAAGTATAATTAAAGCTATTTTTACACTATATTCTATAAAATAAATGTGTACAAAAAAATAAGTGATGTGTTGGTGGATATAAAAATGAAAAATATAAGTGAAAAATTAATTTTATATCGAGCAAATACGTAATTAAAAAAGTGAAATTTTCAACTTTAAACGCGAATATCTCGAAAACTATAAGCTTCCTGCGGCTATAACTATATATTCTTGATGTGGAGAATCTCCTCTATCCGACCATACCGATTTTATGACTGAAATCCTGGGATATATACTAAAGTCGGCCCCTTTTACCAATTCGGAATATATTTCCAATTGTTCGGTATACCCGAATGAAAACGCAACAACAGCCTCGGATGAGAGACCCCGCTTTCGATGACGACTATAGCAAACGAAATAAAGACTACGAATTGAGGGCATACATGGATGGACGGCACAAGGACAGAGACGAGTAGGTCCTTGTGGCATCTACTACAGTGGCCATATAAAGGAGCGTAAGTTTGGTGTGGGACTCCGTCGCCGAGTACTATCATTCACTCCGGTGAATGAACGTCTAGCCACAACGGCGGAGAAGAACGATGTGACCAAAAATTCCTTTTATGAGTGCTTGGACCACACTTATGAGAGCTGCCCCCAGGGTGGGCAAAGAAGGTATCGTAAGGCACTACGGTCGGTAATCTCAGCCTCTACGAGGAAACATCCCCAAATTGGTTGAGGCTGATCGACTTCCCCGGGGCCCGAAATATGGTTATCTTCAGTACTAGATTCCAGCATAAGAAGATTCAAGCTACCTGGCTGTCTCCGGATCGAAAAACCACCAACCAGATCGATCATGTTGTGATAGACGGAAGACACGTCTCCAGTGTTTTAGATGTCCGTGCGGTCCGAGGTCCTAACATAGACTCTGACCACTTTCTTGTTGCAGCCAAGATTCGCACCCGCCTCTGTGCAGCAAAAAGCGCACGCCATCAAGCACAAGGAAGGTTCGACGTCGAGAAGCTGCAATCACAACAGACAAACGAACGATTTTCTACTCGGCTTGCACTCTTGCTCTCTGAGAGCACTCGTCAACAACTCGGTATAAGGGAACTGTGGGACGGCATTGCAAACTCTTTACGTACAGCCGCAACCGAAACCATTGATTTTCGGAAAGTACAAAAGAACAGCTGGTACGACGAGGAGTGCCATGTCGCAGCGGAGAGAAAACAGGCTGCCTCGCCACGTTACGATCGACCACAGCACGTGCGGGATGGGATAGATATCGAGAGTTGAAGAGGGAAGCGAGACGCATTTGCAGACAGAAAAATAAAGTGGCCGAAATGCATGAATACGAAGAGCTTKATAAGCTGGCCGACAGGGGTAATGCTCGAAAATTCTACAAAAAAAATGCGACGGCTTACAGAAGATTTCAAGACCGGAGCATACTCTTGTAGAACCCCTAAAGGTGATCTAGTCACCGATGTCCAGAGCATTCTTAAATTATAGAGGAAACACTTTTTCTGCATGCTGAATGGCATTGAACGCACAACTCCAGGAGAAGGCGAATCCGATTCCCCAATCGATGACGATGCACTTCCATTGCACGACCAGGAAGAAGCTCGAATAGCAATTACCCGGCGCAAGAACAACAAAGCGGCGGGGGCCGATGGATTGCCGGCCGAGCTATTCAAGCACGGCGGCGAAGARCTGATAAGAAGCATGCATCAGCTTCTTTGTAAAATATGGTCGGACGAAAGCATGCCCAACGATTGGAATTTAAGTGTGCTATGCCCAATCCTCAAAAAAGGAGACCGCACAATCTGCGCCAACTACCGTGGGATAAGCCTCCTCAACATTGCATATAAGATTCTATCGATCGTATTGTGTGAAAGATTAAATCCCACCGTCAACAAACTGATTGGACCTYATCAGTGYGGCTTCRRACCTGGAAAATCAGCAACCGACCAGATATTCACCATGCGCCAAATCTTGGAAAAGCCCCGTGAAAGGAGAATCGACACTCACCACCTCTTCGACGATTTCAAAGCTGCTTTGGACAGCATGAAAAGGAGCTGCCTTTATGCCGCGATGTCTGAATTTGTTTCCCTGCAAAACTTATACGGCTGTGTAAACCTACTTTATCAGAATCGGGAAGGACCAAAAACTAAACTCTATAAGTCACTCATAATTCCCGTCCTGCTATATGGTGCAGAATCTTGGACGATGTCAACAACGGATGAGTCGACGTTGCGAGTTTTCGAAAGAAAATTTCTGCGAAAGATTTATGGTCCTTTGCGCGTTGACCACGGCGAATATCGCATTCGATGAAACGATGAGCTGTATGAGATATATATACGATGATATTGACATAGTTCAGCTTTGAAAGATTCGACGCTGTACCCGCCGGGGGAAGCAGAGGAAGAGGAAGATCTCGACTCCGTTGGAAAGACCAGGTGAAGAAGGACCTGGCTACGCTTGGAATATCCAATTGGCGCCACCTATCGAAAAGAAGAAATGACTGGCGCGCGGTTGTTAACTCGGCTATAATCGCGTAAGCGATGACTACGCCAATTAAGAAGAGAATGGGTTTTTCTAATTGTATTGCTTTCCGGTAGTTAGTGTTTTTATTTTCCAAGCCTTTCAACATAATACACAATTTAGTTCAAGAATTGCGCTTTATTCGGAAGTTGCTTTTAAAAAATGCATCTGAATCACCTGGCAGTCGACTACCCAAAACATTTGGGCACGAGCCTGAATTATATACACATTATAATTAAACGAAGTTATTATACTAATATTTATACATATATACATATACTTGCTTGTATCCCAATAGCCCTTGTTGAATTTGCTCCATATAGACTACCCATTTTTAATAGTATGATTATGCAGCAAACGTTTCATAATAATTTTATAACAAGGTACGACATTGCAAAATTTTCCTGTAATAAATGCATACATTGATGTTTAATGTCAAAAACATCTGATCTATAAATCTCCAACGGCAGTAAGAACAGGGTTGGGTTATGAAGGGCTTAAATGTAATCTAATCCCTTCAAATTTTCGGACTGAACATGGTATTAGACCACGAAATTAAACTTAACAAGTAAGGAAGGGCTAAGGTCGGGTTCAGCCTAACTTTTTCTATTCTTTCAACTTACAGGAATCAACGCCAAGGAAATACTTTCTGGTGTAAAACGTCAACTTGAGGATTGAAATCCAAGCAACTTTATTTATATACTCCCTATACAGACAAACACATAAGGTTTGTTAGAACAAGTAAGGCAGCGCTAAGTTCGGGTGTCACCGATCATTTTATACTCTCGCATGAGAAAGTGATAACCGATATTTCATTATCTGTCATTTAAATATTTTTTTATTTTGCTGTAAAATTAATTAGATTAGATCAATTTGTGTACTTTGAGTATTGAATTGTATTTTCAATTATTTTAACTGTATTGGTTTACCGATATTTTCGGTGAAAAATTAGGTTAGGTTAGGTTAGGCACTGAGTTCTTCGCGTTCGATATCAGGGACCTTGAAAAGTTATAGTCTGATCACGACAATTTTTCCACAAGGGATTTCCACAGCTCAAATACTGTATTTGTGTAAAGTTTTATTCCGCTATCATAATTGGTTCCTAATGTATAACTGTATAATAACCGAGAAAACATCAGATGGAATTCAAAATAGCGTTATATTGGAAGAAGGCGTGTGTTGATTTCACCCATATTTGGTACATGTTATCAGAGTGTTAAGAAAATAGTATATACCGAATTTCAATGAAATGAGTAGTTCCTGAGATATGGTTTTTGGTCCATAAGTGAGCGACTCCATATTACAAAAAAGGCCTGATTGCAGCTTCCTTCTGCCATTTCTTCCGTAAAATTTAGTGTTTCTGACGTTTTTGGTTAGTCAGTTAACGCACTTTTAGTGATTTTCAACATAACCTTTGTATGGGAACTGGGCGTGGTTATTATCCGATTTCTTCCATTTTTGAACTGTATAAGGAAATGCCTGAAGGAAACGACTCTATAGAGTTTGGTGTGCATAGCTATAGTAGTTTATTTATGGCTTAGCTATGACACTTTATAGGTTTTCGGTTTTCGCCATTTTGTGGGCGTGGCAGCGGGAAGATTTTGCCCTTCTTCGAACTTAACCTTCTTATGGTTAAGTTTCATCATGATATCTAATTTTTACTCAAGTTACAGCTTGCACGGACGGACGGACAGACAGACATCTGGATTTCAACTCTACTCGTCACCCTGATCACTTTGGTATATATAACCCTATATCTGACTCTTTTAGTTTTAGGACTTACAAACAACTGTGTAGCAACTAGTTGCGAAGTATAAAATTATTTATGTTCTTTTGAATGCAGATGATTTGGTAATTGCAACAGAAAACCAAATTACTATGAATAAATTTAAGTCAAGCTTTATAGGAAAATTTAGGATCAGAGATTTATTAGAAATACCTGACTGGAATAAAAGTAGAAAGATATGAATTTGAATTATATCAAAGTCAGTCAGCGAATTTTAAAAATTTTCTAAATAAATTCAACATGAAAGAGTGTAATCCAGTTCATACTCAATTATAAAGCTTTGAATTCCGATGAAGAATGCCATGCACCATGTCGGAACCTAATTGGCTGTTTGATGTACATACATAATGCTATGTACTCGCCCGGATTTTAGTATAGCAATTAGTAATTTGAGGCGGTATGTCTTAAGAGAGTATTAAGGTATTTTACAGGTTATGTCAATTAAAAGTTAATGTTCATAAAAGTGTAAATTTTAACCAACATTTTTTTGGATACGAGTATGTTGATCGTAATTGGACTGAAAATGATTCCGATAGGAAAAGTACTACAGGATACATATTTACGTTATTTAGAAATTGTCTTAGTTGTTGGAATACTTAGAAACAAAGTTCAGTGACTGCTTTTTCAACTGAAGCAGAATGTAAATGTCGAATATAAGAAGGATAATCAAAGATGCATTAGTACACCTAATAATCCCACATGCCTCAAAAGATTAAAACGCATAGATATATAGTATCATTTTTCAAGGAAAAAAGTTGAAAATAAATTAATAATCTTTGAGCATATTTCCACAGATATACAGGTAGCCTATGTCTTGCCAAATCTGTCGCCTGCAGCCAGACTCATGACCTTGACAGATGCAAATTTTGTATAAATATGTGTATATGGTTTAATAAGTTTTTAACAATATCGTTATATGTGGAGTGAACGGGGTTATCTTCCGATTTCATCCCTTTTCAGACTGTCAGTAGGAGATCTTATATTTAGTATTTGACAGGACAGTAGGAGTTGGTCTTGGAAGTGACGAAAACTTCGTGGACCTCGTGTGCCAAAACAAGAAAAAATTTGTCGAAAATTATGATGTATTTAATTTATTCCGAATGCAGTGCAAATTGGAAGCTTATAGTGAAGAATTAAAAACGAACATTTGCAGTACCTCTGCCAACAAACACTAAAACTAGTTAAAGCAAACATTGTTTTAAATATAATAATAATAATAATAATACCCAAGGATTATACTATTCCCGCAAAACCGACGCGCGGGGCGCAATCCGCGAACGAGCGGAATTAGCCGAGTCATAAAAGGCAAAGGAGTTTTAAGCGTTGTGATCTTAAGCTGCTCAGCTACAGAAACCAAAATTTCAACAGCCAAAATTAAGAATTATATTAAAGTTTATAATTTTTAAATATTATTTGTTAAGAGTAGATAAAATAATTTTTTTAATGGTAAAGAGTGAATCTGTTATGGCGGAATGGTTCGTTTAACTCGAAATTTGTTCTAGAAATTTTTAAAAGTAAAGGTCTAAACTGCCTGGTAGAGCGAGCGGGAATGTTAAAATTAATATCAG
>NW_017537634.1:1042879-1064685 GCF_001853355.1 Bactrocera latifrons | reverse complement strand
AAAACGTTTGAAAACTTAACAACAGATGATATGTCATTAATAAATAACAAGAACAGAATTTGACCAAGATGGCTACCTTGAGGAACACCTGAATTAACATTGATTATGTCGGAAAGAGTATCGTTAAATATTACTTGTTGAATTCTATTACTAAGATAAGAAGCAACCCATTTTAGAAATATTGGTTGAAAACCAAGAAGATCAAGTGTATTCAAAAGAACTGAGTGGTTTACTTTATCAAAAGCTTTACTAAAATCTGTGTATATAASATCAGTATTCTTATTCTCCCTAAAGCCCGTTGTTCGAGATTAAATTAATTTGGTTAAGACCAAACTCCGACATTTTATCTAAGAACTCGTTAAAACATAAGCGAGTACTAATAGAAATGGTGTAGTCATCAATAGATTTCCATGATACGGACGGTAAATTGAAATCCCCCAAAACAATCATGGAATCAGCATTATTGGTCATTGAGAAAACATTATTTATTAATGAAGCATGCTGCAAATATATGCTGATATGTCAGAGTGAGGCGGTATATAAGACAAAGTTAAGTAGATATAGCCACTATTAGCGCAAATATGAAGGCACCTAAATTCTACGAAGTCTGCATGCTAAACATCGACTTCTTCAGATGGAATTGAAGAATGAACAGCAAACAAGACACCATCTCCTTTCTTGTTCAGCCGGTCAAATCTAAAGATTTCAAATTCTCTATTGAATATTTCACTATCAAAAATGTGGGGCTTTAACCAAGTTTCTGTGAAAGCAATGATTTTAAAATTATAATTGACGCTATTTGAATACAGATCGGAGAGTTTTGTATTAAGGCCTCTTACATTTTGATAATAAATACTCAGCGAATTATTGCTAATCAGTTTTTTGTACCAACGCGTTTTCTTGGCATTTTACTGACAACTGCAGGGGGTTTAAAACATTTACGCACAAAGACCCCAGATGGCCAGAATGAGTTGTCAAGAGCCAATTGAAAATTGTCAGCGGATATGTCGATCTTGAAAGATGAAAAATCCCTGTCATATTTGAAATTAAATTAACGGATGTCTGCATTTTAGTTTAGACGATATATAACTCTTTATGTCATCGACGGTGGTATCCGCAGCAAGTCTTGAGATAAATATTGATTTTTTCCGCGGTATTACAATTAAATTTTTACTACCTMACTTACAGTTATTTGGAAGCGGATCCTGAGAAGGTTTTCGCTTACCATGTTCAGTAACAGCTTTCTCTGTATTCTGAGCAGACGAGACCTTCTCTCCTTGTGGACAAGGGGWAGAMAGATTGATGAGGTCAATATTGGGTGGAGGCATTCTTTTTAAGGAAGAATCCGTCTCTTCGTCAGACGGACGTTTACGTTTATTGGAGGGTTATACGCTAAAAATGCAACTGCCAGTTTTATATAAAATTTTGTGCAAAATGAAATGAGAAAGAAACTATTTTCCATCATTTTTTGACGTTTGTTTTCAAAGTGCTCTATAAACTCGTTTAGAAAACTCACACGGTTAATTTGCTTAGAATATTCGACAAAACTCTCCTTGAATATAGTTCCACTAAAAAAAGATTCGATATATTTCTTCATTCCCATTCCCATTTTCGCGTTGGTTTTATTCTTAAATAATATATTAATTGGTATATTGTTTTATTTATTTATTTATTTATAAATGTGATACAATTATTTTTTACACGAAAAAAGGAGCACTGGCTGCCAGGACCTTCGGCTCGCTGTTGGATCTAAGGCTAGGTGACTAAAATTAAGTTCTATTGTCCACGCTTTATATATTTAAAATCTTTATAAAATCTATATACATGCTTAAGTAAAACAAAAACAAAATTCTTATCTAAGCTAGGTAGGATGTCATATTAAATGTTTTAGACCGCATTTATCCAGATATTTTGATATTTTTGTAACGTTCTCGAGAGACGTAGTTTTCAAAAGTGTTGTAGGTGTTKGGTTATCGAAGAKAGTCCTCCTGATTACTGTGAAATGGTGGCATTCGTCGAGCAGGTGATGGACTGTTAGTGAAGCCCCCGGGCAATGTTGGCAGTAAGGCGGACTGGACCGATTGAAGAAGTACGAATGTGTGGCTATTGTGTGCCCTAATAGTAGGCGGACAAATGATTTAACATCGTTACATCGACAGTTCGCTGGATAGGTTGGTTGTGGGTTATTTAAAGTGTATTGTTGCTGGATGTGTCTCCAACTCTCCATTAACGATTTAACTTGTTGTTGGTACTTGACTTCATATTGCACAAACTGGTTATTGAAGAAGCTGTATGAATCAATTTAATCCAGAACATTTCAGTTAGGGAAATGCTATTTAATAGCGAAGTTTTTCATATCGAAGCATCCGTTTGGTTGTAATAAGTTTGCTTACATAGAGAACGTGTGTAATTTTCCGATATTAAAGAAATAACCCAAATGTTTGATAGTCAATATATGTGACCTGGTCTACGAAAAGGGAGCTAACGTGCGAAAACTAGTTTTCTGGGAAACAGCTGTTAAAAAAAAAGCACCTCATCTTCCATCCGAATCAACTAAAAAGTGAAAATTGATTCTTTGACACCAAAGCCCCCTTTCCGTAGACCAGGTCACATATATTGTGATATATATTATATAATATATGTATATTATGATACATACTTATTCACTTGGAAACAAACAGAAGCCGTGACAAACACATTTTCATTCAATAGAATATTATTCGCGTTTTTGGGAATAGGTTTAACGCTGATGACCACTTTTTGAGTTTTCTTTGGTCTCTTATAGATACGGCGACGCTCAGGAAATGAGACAGAAACTACTTCGGAACTCACTTAAACAACACCAGATTCTGCCACAAATTTATACTATTTGATATATTATAAAAAAAAACCGGGACTATGATAAAATGGCGACATAGTTTTCAAAATTGACACGTTCAAAACGTTAACGTTTTTGCTTATTTCATACTTTTGAGATTTTTTATTATGCTTAAAACAGTCACTTAATACGCGTAAACATCATTAAAAGCATTTTATACGTTTTTGTGCATTAATTTACTTTTCATTGATTTACTATTTGTAAGTTTGAATCCACTTTAACCTCTGTACCATATCTCTACTACTATCGTCCCCTGAAGTGGAATAAATTTAATCAACTTGACTTAAGAAATTAGCTATATTTAAGAACTAGAAATAATTAAAATTTACAAACATGTATGGAATCAAATTTACGCAATTTAACCAAATTATTCCCTTGACGTTGACCTAATTATTGAAGTTTATGAGGTAAATTCTGCCTCATACTTCAAGGAATGCATCTATGCACAATGCAACTGAAAAAGCGTGCTTCAGCGTAGCAGAATACATTCTAAATGCGGTTTTCATATTTCATAAACTACAAAGCATTTACATATATTAGGGTTACATACTAGCATTTCACTTTGTGCCTCGCAGGAAAATACACTTGTCACAGACTACTTCAGGGTTTGCCGAATTCTGTCACGTTTTATTATGAATAGGCAAGTTTTGGAATTATTCTTTTATACAACTATAAATTAAAGTTCTATTTTCAGAAGTATACACATACTTCTACCATAACAATATTTTCGCTTTTCCTACAGGATTCATTAATTGTTTCCAGAAAAGCATTCCATCATGTACAAACTATCATTTCATGGTAAATGCTTGTTCGCCAACAAAAAGTATTATATCGTGTTAAGAGTATCGTCATACTCGTACATTAAATAGTAAGACTTTTTCATTTAAATTGCGTGCGAAAACCTTTTCGTCAAAATTTTTTTTTCTGTGAGTGATATTTGTGTCAAATGTCATAATAATCATTAGAGTTTAGTATACGCTTGTCTTTCTGAAGTATATAAAGTGCATTCGGCGATTGCTGTAATGAGTGAAATTATTGGACGAAGAAGTTCCATTAATTTTTGTGTGCGGAATCAAACTTCTGGTCCCGAAACGTTCAGAATATGTGAAAAGCGAACAAGTATTTATCCGGACAACATGACCTAGTCAGCGTAACCGCTCTCCTATAGTTTACTGCAGGAAATATAATATGTAAAAATTTGTCAACGAATTACCCCAGCAACCATATTCTGCATTTAATTACTTTCGACTTTCTAGCTTCCTTTAAGCCATTATATGTATGTGATACTTCAACCTTTTCATAAACATAATTTGCTTTTGTGCTAATATGTATGAAATCGACTGAAATGTTGTTGAATTCTTTCGAAACATTCTTAAATATAATGATGTGTTAAAATAAAATTATTAAATAGAAAAAAATGATAACCCGGGGCTATCAAAGCTACTACAATACACTTAACAGGTGGATTTCTTAGAGCATAAAAAGCTAACATCTACATAAACAAGTAATACATGTATGCTATAATGGTTCGATCTGAACAATATATTTGGATTTTTTAACTTTCTTCTTCTCTTTACTGGCTTAAACACCGCTTACGCGATTATAGCCGAGTTAACAACCACGCGCCAGTCGTTTCTTCATTTCGCTACGTGGTGCCAACTGGATATTCCAAGCGAAGCGAGGTCCTTCTCCACTTCGACCTTCCAACGGAGTGGAGGTCTTCCTCTTCCTCTGCTACCCTCGGCAGGTACAGCGTCGAATACTTTCAGAGCTGGAGTGTTTTCGTCCATCCGGACAACATGACCTAGCCAGCGTAACCGCTGCCTTTTAATTCGCTGAACTACGTCAATGTCGCCATATATCTCGTACAGCTCCCCGTTCCATCGAATGCGATACTCGCCGTGGCCTACGCGCAAAGGACCATAAATCTTTCGCAGAACTTTTCTCTCGAAAACTCGCAACGTCAACTCATCAGTTGTTGTCATCGTCCAAGCCTCTGCACCATATGGCAGGACGGGATATTCTATATACATACATATGTCAAACTTTGGAAAAATTAATAAAATAAATTTTCAAATATGAAATTGTGGGGGAAATTTGTGCAAAATCGATATCTCAAAAACTGAAGAGCTGGTTCGTATGTTTGAGTATAAAAATTCAGGTTTTGTTTTAAACAAGCAACAAACAATTTTTAGTTTAATGAATACCTAAAGTAAATAAGTACGAAATACCAATGATTTTACTTTTATTATTATTATTTTTTTTTTTTGTCTTGAAAATTTTAAGAAAATTCAATCGTTCAATTATCTCTTTTGATCACTGTCAAATTGGTAATCTAGCCATGAGTTGGTGGGATATAACAAATTTGAAAATAAATTTTTGTTTATATGTAAGTACTGATCCGTTACTCTGTCCGATTCTGTAAGTTCGGTTCATGTAGACGAAGCGCACCGTTTGTCTTCAAATCAGCGATAAAGAGCAAATTTGAATCACTATCGATCAGCTTATACCCGATTTGTTTATGAACTTTCGCATCAGCAGAAAATACCCAAAGTCCGTCAACTTTTGTTGCTAATTCTCGAGCGATTCTCTTTTGCTGTCGTCCATTACATTCACTCGGGCAATTTGTGTTGCACAACTCTGTTCGAGGTTTTTCTCATTCTCTTTCACTTTACTTTAACTTATTGTCGTTTCTTTTTCCTTATAGGTATTTGAGCCACTCTATCACATATATTAATCAGTTCTGCCAATTAGAAATACATTTTATTTATAATTCAAAATTAAAACAAAGACATAACATACATAACAGACCTTCACATATGTATATCACCCTTTTCACTACCGTCTGAATCAATTTGTATGGCATCCTCCATACATTTCACAATATCTTTAATTCGCTTTTTTCGTCATACTTCATTTTGCAAAATTTTTATATTATATTGTGTATATTTGCAAATTTCTTACCAAAAGATGAAATAAATTTTTTTAAATATATTCAAAATATTAATTTCAATAAAATATACGCAAATGCAACAATGCACTACGAAAGAAAGAACACGAATGCCGAAAAACGTCGCAGCAAACTGCTACGAATAAGAACACAAAGCGAGTTGCTGAACATTAGAAACTAGGCGCGATTCTCCTCTTCTCGTCGCCCCTCGCCTAGTCGGCTATTACACGAAGCAACTTTTGTTGCGGCAACTCTTGGTTTATAGGCGAGGGGGCGACGAGGAGAGGAGAATCGCGAGAATTAAAGATATTGTGAAATGTATGGAGGAAGCCATACAAATTGATTCAGACGATAGTGAAGATCTGTTATATAACCTTTGTTTTAATTTTGAATTATAAATAAAATGTATTTCTTAATTGACAGAACTGATTAATATATGTGATAGAGTGGCTCAAATACCTATAAGGAAAAAGAAACGACAATGGGTTAAAGTAAAGAGTTGACAATGAGTTAAAGTAAAGTGAAAGAGAATGAGAATGAGAAAAAACCTCGAACAGAGTGGCGCAACACAAGTTGCTCGTGTGAATGCAATGGGCAACATCAAAAGATAATCGCCCGAGAATCAGCAACAAAAGTTGCTTCGTGTAATAGCCGACCTATAAACCAAGAGTTGCCGAAACAAAAGTTGCTTCGTGTAATAACACTCAAAGTGATGCAAACTCATGCATCAATGAATGAAATGATCGACAGCGTTCGGTTTGTATATCATCCCCGAAACACTGATTAACTAGTGTACTTCTGTTCTACATATATATGTTACATATACATATATATGTTATATCTATAATGGAAATTCCATCAAGTACATACATACAACATATGTACATATGTATATATGTATGTATGTACGTTCTCGATGGAATTTCCAATGTTTACGCTTCGAAAATTTGTAACATGCCCACATTTTCCAATCTGATACATTTTTTGTCACACATGATTCATATCAGTCCAGCAGAAAATTGCTGTTTGCTGTACTTATAGATTTATACAAAGATTTACTCGTAGATTTAATTATAGTTTAAAGTGCGCATACACGACACACAAGTGCGTTCGATCGGTATGTCTTCGTATGCGGTTTACTCGTGTATGGGCTTGTGCGCATACCGATCCATGTTCGCGAAAATGTTTGATTTTTTACGATCGTTGCGCGCACATGTGGGTAGAGCATGGCGTTGTGTGCGCACAAAATCTCATTTCTCTCGTGTCGCCGAACAGTTAGGATCGCGTACGAACAATGGCAACTGTTAAGGGGGGAACTTCAAAAAAATTATTTTTTGGGGATATTTTTGGTAGGGAAAGAAATAATTGATTCAAGTGAAATTTCTAGGCTTTATAGTTATATATATGAACATCTTTCACAAAGTTTTTGGATACGAAATATTTGATATTCTGCCTTTGAGAAGCAATTGCCCGATGCATCTTGCATGTGCATTTTTCGGACGGCGGGCAAGATGCAGGTCGTAGTTTCTATCAGAAACAAAAAAATCGAAGAGATTCATTTTTTAATAACTTATCTTCTGGTTAAACTAAGAAAATTAAAAAAAAAATGTAAAATTTCAAAGAAAAAATTTAAAAAAGTGGTTTTTGTCCAAAAGAAATGTTGTTTAAAAATATGTTCAAACTTGACTCTCTTAGTTTATTTATTATAAATAGAAGATACCTTAATGTCAAAGATAACAAACTTTGCCCCATATTCCATACGACATTTAGTCGCCAATTAAGCAAAAGCGTAAAAATGAAAAACCGAGAAATCGCGCGTCAAAGTTTTCGCTTTTCGCCCAAGCGCTCATACATCTGCTAGATGCTCGGTCACTATTTCCCTTCCAGCTTCGATAATATTTCGAATTCCCGTCTATAACTTTAGAGACCTATTCTTGGATAATTTTTAAAGAGATTTAAGCGAAAAAAAATCGATTGAAGCTTTTAAAGCAGGCTACCCCATTAATAATTATTTCGTTTCAGAATTTATTAATCTTATAAAAAATTAATTAGCAATTTAGCAAACGAAAAGTGAAAAGTATAAAAATAAAATTGAGAAAAATAAAAGTTGGAATAACTTATTAACGATATACAAAGAAATAGATGAAAGTGCTGCATTAGAAATAAATTCCAAGAAATGTTCAGCTTGCCTGTGGCACATGTTCACTGTGTGAAGAACGAACGCAAAATGGATTTGTGTATCGTGTGTGGGCGAAACGAATTCACACAGATCCAACGGACATGTGTGTCGTGTATGGGCCCTATTACCCGAAGTTTCACTACAATTCAAACAATCGTCGCAACGCTATGAACTGACATTATATGATTGCACCCGAAGAAAGCCATACCGTTTGCACGATCGTGATTGCCGAAGAACGGATTGTTCGTGTCGATTAACAATGCTGAACTGAATTGTTTTGGTTGTGTTTTTGGCAGGACTTCTTCTGATTTTATCATACTCGTTGCCCACGGGGAGCAGTAAGCCCTTGGAGGTAACTCCAATCTGCTCATTGGGTTTGGCCCTTTGGGGAGATTCGTGGTGGCTGTGGTTTAAACCTAAATGCAGGAAGGGTATTTTGTCCAATGTGGAGTCGCACTGCGGCCGGGTGTCGGACGCAAAGTACGGCAGAGGTTTTAGATGGGCCTCGAACTCGACCAAGGTGACTAGGGTGTCCCTATCCACCCGAATCAATTGGAACCAAAAAATTAAGTGCAAAATGCACTTTGGGGCGCTGATCAACGCATTGTATTGATCTATCTGCTTCTAGCAATAGAAAGCACCGTGGAGTTTAGTCTTCATAGACAGGTATTCACGTAAAAACACATTGACACATACTCGTTGCAGCTCTCTGGTATGTATAAACCAAAACCATCTAAACACACAGTGGGGAGCACAAATGATTATAATCTTCTATAATCTTTCTTCTATTTATTACTGCATAGTAATAAAATAAACAAAGCAAACTTAATTTTTTCCTTTTATTTTATGTTTAATTCTTAACAAAGCGGTTTATTACACGAAATGGAAAACAACAAATTTTAAGAAAAAACAAGTGAAGCAAAAATAACTCACAGGTACTCAATTTTGCACCGTTATATTTTCAGTAAGAAAATATTATAAAGTTTGCCATTTGTTTGCATTGTTTGCTGTTATGGCGATTGGTAAGAATTTTTTTTAATTTAGATTTAATAAAATAATTAATATATTATAATTTTCACAAAATTTCATAGTTATTTCAAATCAATGAAGAAGCCAACACAACGCACTTCTTCGACGCTAAAAGTAACTAAATAGCTTGAAATAAACCAATCAATCAGAGCTATTGTTCCAAAAGCGCAAACCAGGGGCCGATGGACTGCTAGGAGAACCCTCCGCAATATTGGCTTCACCTAAGATGTAAAAATATATACACGCATTGTCAGAATAAAATATAAACTGCAAAAAATCGATGGAATTATGAGTAAAGAAGATTCTCTTCATATTTTAAAAACTCATCTACCGGTTTTCGTGGCCGCCTATCCTGAGAAAGAAAACATATTCTAATCCAAAAGCATACGTCCCAAATCGTATAGGAAAATTTTGTATTGAAGCGTTGGCTACCACAATGTCCTGATCTCAATTCGATTGACAATTTGTGGTCAATCTTAAAAAATTGGTTAGGACAATATCAGCCGACACCAACGAATCTGCACGAACTTTGACAGAGGATACAGCAGGAAGCATAGTATTCCCAACGAAATTATACAGAATTTAGTGGAGAATATGCCAAAAAACAAAGGGATATTGACTAAATACTAAAAATTAACTCTAACCCGATAGCTTGCATACCGTGCAAAATTGAGTAAATGTGAGTTATTTTGGTTTTCTCCTTAGAAATTGTTATTTTTTATTTCGTGTTATAAGCCGTTTACTTAAGAATTAAACATAAAAAACGTTTGTTTTATTCTTTTGCAGTAATAAATATAATAAAAGAAAGACAAACTTGTACTCATTTGTGCTCCCCACTGTAAGCACACAATGTTTACGGTCCCCTGAAATATATTACAATTTTACATCTCTCATTTTCATCGCCTATTGTGTACCTCTACGCGTTATATCCGCCCAAAACAAAACAAACTTGAATACCCAATTCGAACCAAAGTAAACACATGCAACAATTGCCTATGCGAATGTTGAAGGCTGGTTTGCTTGTCAACAAACAAAACCAACAGGCCGTCTACTTAACCTCTAAGAGCCTCATTGAAATAAATTCGCAGTTAAATTGAAGTGCTGCAGCTGAATGCAAACTCAGTAAAGTAAAGAGAGGTACTATATGTACGTATGCAGCTTATTTTAGATAACAGTAGATAAATAAATCGTTACCAATTCTAAAACGCAAGAATAGTTCCATTCAATACGTGTATATATTGAGGAATCCTCACTTTAAGTTCTATTATTTCCAGCTGCTGACTCAATGAATCGTCAATAATCGCTGTTTGTAATTTCAGTAATTTTCAGAACCACACGCCAGTTGATAAGGCCAACTTAAAAATTTAGTCTTCGGTAATACGGTAGCTCTTAAAATGGGACAGCATAGCAAAATAGATATGAAACTGCTGAAGAAGTAACTACTTTGGAATATACCAAATTTTTTTCAAACTATGTTGGCATATTAAAATATACTAGAATGAGTTTGACATCGATACCACTGATATTTGCGCCGATAGTTTTGCTTTCATCAGGTTGGACAAAGAAGCGAATCAAATGTGTCTAGTGGTGAACGAGGGCAAAAATTATCTCCTGTCATCAAATAGTCGTCGAACTCACAACTCACGAACACCAACAACAATGTCAAACTCAAAATCCAACGCAGAATAACTCTGGGAGAGGTGCTCTCGACGAACAGCACCAAATTCTACAAGTCACTCATCATCCCCGTCCTATCATATTGTGCATAGACAACATCTAATGAGTCGGCATTCCGAGTTTTCGGGAGAAAGGTTCTGTGGGAGATGTATGGTTCTTTGCGCTTTGACAACTGCGAATATCGGAGTAGGCGAAACGATGAACTGTCAAGAGCAAGCAAGCAAGAAAGGCTGACGCGCCAGTCTATAACCGCGTAAGCAGTGTCTACGCCAATAAAGATAATGAGGTTGAACGATTTCTATGAAGTGTGTTTGCGTAAGATAATAACCAGAAACTCATAACTAATTGTGTGAAGAAGTATCGGATTTTCCAATCGGGATGACATTATTTCTAAGTGTTCTTTCGGCCATTTTAATATGTCATGATGTGTATATTTATACTCTCGCAACAAACTTGCTAAAGAGAGTATTATGGTTTCGTTCACATCACGGTTGTTTGTAAGTCCTAAAACTAAAAGAGTCAGATATAGGGTTATATATACCAAAGTGATCAGGGTGATGAGTAGAGTTGAAATCCGGATGTCTGTCTGTCCGTCCGTCCGTGCAAGCTKTARCTTGAGTAAAAATTGAGATATCATGATGAAACTTGGTACACGTATTTCTTGGCTYCATAAGAAGGTTARGYTCGAAGATGGGCAAAATCGGCCCACTGCCACGCCCACAAAATGGCGAAAACCGAAAACCTATAAAGAGTCATAACTAAGCCATAAATAAAGATATTAAAATGAAATTTGGCACAAAGGATCGCATTAGGAAGGGGCATATTTGGACATAATTTTTTTTTTTGGAAAAGTGGGCGTGGCCCCGCCACCTAGTAATATTTTTGTACATATCTCGCAAACTACTATAGCTATGTCAACCAAACTCTATAAAGTCGGTTCGTTCAGACATTTCCATATACTTCTAAAAAATGGAAGAAATCGGGTAATAACCACGTTCGGTGACACCCGAACTTAGCCCTTCCTTACTTGTTTTCATTGTATTCAGTAATGTTTGCATAATTTCGTCATGGAATGATATAGAACAACGTTTACAAATTATTCAAATTAATTATCAAAATAATATTAAATAATTAAGAAACCCTCTTCTCTGATTATGCTCACGTTCATTTGAGTGGTGCGTTAAATAATCAAAAGTGACGATTCTGATGCGAAGAAAATTGACGGTTTGGAGTGGTTTTTGGCCTGGTGGAATCATCGGTCCGTTCTGCTTTGAAAATGAGGCTAGTGACACCGTTAATATAAATGGGGGGCGGTATTAATCGATGATAACCAACTATTTATGTCCGCAATTGGAAGAAGTTGATCTTGACAACAGCTGATTCCAAGAAGGCGAAGATTCGTACCTTACAGGACGTGCCACAACCAAATAATTGCGAGAAAAGTTTGGAGATTAGATAATTTCTAAAAGAGGTGGCATTGAATGATCTTAAAGAAGTTGTGATTAAACACCATTAGAGTATATCTTGTGGGATTATTTGAAGTTATCGGTATTTACCAATAAACCAGATTCTTTTCATGCTTTATATGTCAATATTGAACCTGCTGTTCATAACATACGACTTGACTTAGTGGAAAATGTACTCGAATAGGGTTTCGCATTCCTGCAAAAGAAGTCTGGGATGACATTTGATTGATGTTATATTCAGAGCATAATTGTAACAAATGTACTTCACATTAAATTCAAAGCATTTGAATTTCCTTAACAATTAGTGTGTGTTTTTTTTTTTTTTTTCAATATATCATATTCTTCTTATCCTTCCTATCCTTCCTTCTTGGCGAAAAATTTTACTAAGTAATTTAGTCCATAAGGTGCACTTTTTAACCGCTTCACAATTTCACCTGATGGACCAAATTACTTAGTACAACTTTTCACCTGTATGTTCCCTTCAGACATTCACAAATTTTAGTCACAAGATACATGAGTATTAAACATTAGCAAATAAGAATTCTCGGTATCGAACATTTTCACTTTCAGCTCACCGGGTTCATCAAAATCTTGAGTACATCCTTCTAAAACTATCTAGAAATAACACTAAGGCTAATGGCTGACAGTTCATGCTTAAACAACGAAGCGAAAGAAGCGTGCATGTGAACGAACTCATTCAAAAGCTTACTTTGATTTGAACTGTCAAAGCAAAAGTGATATGTGAATTAGCCATAAAACTCATAGCTAAGGTCGCTACGGCCCACAGTCACCATGGCTAAGGACCACTGTGTTGCATGTGTAACTATATAAGTTAGTTCATATATATACATATATATGTATGTATGAAAACTTATTTCTTTTGTGTGATAAGAACAACAGCATCTTTTCAACAATGTGCAAACTTTCAGACATTTCAGTTATGCTTGACATAGTTGCTGCTTCCGGAGAAGTTTAGTTCCGTAAAAAAATTCCCATCGAAAGCAAAGCCAGACAGAAGAGGCGAACGAGATCTTTTATTTTAACAATTTGATGTACTATTTAAAAATGAATTTTGCCGTTCATAGGGATATTAAAAGCAGAACAATCACCATCTCAGTTTTTATCCCCACTTTTCACTTTCCTCAATTTTAAATGAGAGATAAAGCTAGTTTTTAATTAATATAGTTTAATTTACAATAATAATTATTTTCAGTTATTTGAAGAATACTTTTATTTTTAATGCCTCTATAGACCTCTAGAACAGCGACCGTGCTAGGAATCGTCTTTACGGTAATCTCCATCCTTCTTTCCGACAGAAACTCTCTGCTGTTATGAAATTCATTATAACTAGAAAATTCCTTTTGAATGCACATTTTTTTTTTATCATCGTTATTAATATGTGTTTTGAAATATTTGTAAAAGAAAAAATTTATAGAAGAATTTTGTAATTAGCGTATTAAATTTTTCACAATTTCCATGTTAACCCCTTCTGTTTACATTCGCCCTCCTTCGATTTTGGTTATTTCCCGTTCTGAGGTTTATCCTTCTTCGTGAGTTAGTTGTATTGTTTCCTCCTCTAATAACAGGAACTCTACCGTTAGTATTAGTTGAATTGTTGCCTCGTCGTATGAATATTTGCTTTCGACCAGGGTTAGAGCCTACTACAGAAGAGGCAATTATATTTGCCAGAACAGCATTACTAATAGTATTATTTGCCCTTCCACATTTTACCACTACTATTACAGCGACGAGGACTAAGAATAATGGTAGGAAAAATTTCGCCATTATATTTCTTAAGTAGTAGTTTTAACTTCTTGTAACGATTATATTTCTTAAGTAGTAGTTTTAACTTCTTGTAACGATGTTACTATACCCAATGGAAAAGCAACAGCGTTATATATACTAAAATGGCATATATGTGTTAACCCTGAATTTGTTGTTTAGATGCTAACATATGGCAGATAACGTATTTATAGTTTTTGTGTAACAAACAATTTTTTATTTCCGTGATGGTTTTCTACTTCATTTCACTACAAACTGTTTAATTTGAACAAATATCACATTTGTAGGTCATAATGAATTTAAATAAATTAAATTGTTGATTGATGTTGAATAGTATTTTATTTATTACTTCATAACCGCCGCATTGGTGAGTTCGATCTTCGAGCAAAAAAGATAAAAAATAAAGAAGAAAAGAACGATTGTTGTGGGTTGTGGAATATTTAAACTTCGTATCGCTTCAGCACCAATTGGATATCGCAATGACTATAGTAAGGCGGGCACCATCAGAGGACAAGTGCTAAGACAGAAGATATCCATATATAAAATTTTAAAATATTCGAACATTTCAATTTAAGGGGCACAAACATTTTTTTTTTTCATATTTCGTATTTTCAATATTTTCATATTGGTTATACCTTTAAAAATAACATACTAAAATTTCAAATCGATATCTGAAACAATTTTTGTGTTACAGCCATTTAAAAGAATAGCCGCTCGGCAGTTAGATAACAATCACTTTATCTTGAAACGCGTTTTTCTCGAAACCGCATTTTTCGAATTTGCTGCAGTGATTACTCGGAGGCAATGATCCGATCGCTATACATATTTTTTTTTTTTTTTTTTTTTGCATCTTCTCTATATAGTTCTCCATACGATGACCCTCCAGTTTTTTGATCTAATCAAAAACCGAATTTTGGCAGGCCAAAACCGACCATAACTTTAGGTGAAATTAAACTTTTTTCAACTTGCCGCCATTTTGTCATCGAGAATGTTTTTTTTTTAGGTTTTATCAGTAGAGAAGGCTGAAATCATGGCAGCAGTGGAGGACTTTTTTTTGGCGCCGAAGGAGATCGCTTGTCATTTCAAAAATAATTTAATATTTTCTTTAAAAAATTTTTTGTTTAAAACATGTATAAATATACTTTCACAATTTTAAAACGATTTTTTTTTTTTTTTTTTGGGATCCCTAAAAATCTCTTTTTTTTACGCTGTCACACTAGGTGTGTCCCTTAATAGCGATATTGGTTCTCTGCGCCTCGCCCAAATTGAAGGTCACTTGAGAATTAGGGGTGGGTTAATGGAAGACATGGGTTTCCTCGGATAAAAAACAACCTTTTTTCAACAAATTTTCTTTATCCATATAAAAAATTAAATATTTTATTATAATTTTTTATTGTTACACTACGTACAAAAGAATTTCTGACAATTTTGGAAGAAAAAAACTTTAAGATCGGCCATTGTGACACCATTTCCGGTGACCACTCGAAAAAAAGCTACGAGAATAACTCCTTACAGGATCATCTAAAGTGAAAAATTCGTATTTTAGTTAAAACCTTAATTTAGAACATGGATGAAAATTGGATTTTTGGCAGACATAAAAAAAACTAAAATTAATAGTTGTAGTCGAAAAAATACTTTATGCAAGTCTTTGAGAACTGCATCTCAAACACCTGACCGACTGAAAAAACACAGTTTCGAGATAAGCGCGTTTAAACACGGCGCACTTAGCCTGTACAGGGTGGCTGATGAAAGCCGCTACCAAAAAAAATTAATTAAAAATTCATATACATGTAGAAGCATTATATTTGTGTGAAGGCTCATATTTGTGTGTGTGTGTGTGTGTTCTGTCTCTTATACACATCTAGATGTGTATAAGAGACAGATTCTTTACTACTTGGAGTTTTCAACTAATACTTGATAAGATTCTATTTTCCTGTTGCTTGTAAATAAATAGAGCAGCAAAGCAAACTAGTTCTGGTGTTAAGTTCACCACAAACAAATTTTTCCGGTTCGAGTGTGATGCCCTCCAACGGTGCGCATGATTCTAAAGGGTGGCTGATGAAAGCCGCTACCAAACAAAGAATTCAATAACTTTTTTTCTATTTAATGAATCTGGTTAATTTTTTGTTTTTTATTTTGCAGATTGACTTTTACATTTAACAAAAATGGATAACTGGGACACTGAAACAAGAACTTGGATTGTCCGCCGCTATCACGCACTGGAGTCCGTAGTTTCGGTTCAAAGAGAGTATAGGCGCACGTTTGGCGGCAATTCTCTGAGCAGATRGACCATAATGAGACTTGCAAACAATTTTGCCGAGCATGGGACAGTCAACAGAAGACCTTACCATCGAGACCTTTCAGTTCGAACGGAGGAAACAATCGCTCTGCTCAAATGGGTGTAAGCAGACAGTCATTACAGTCAATTATGCAAAAAGATTTGGACTTATTCCCATATAAAATTCAAATGGCCAACAAASTGAACRCTRCAGACTTGCCGATTCGCTTGGAATTTTRCCAGAAGATGCTTCAAATGGTGGAAGAGGATGGAAACATGTTGAACTCTCTTTTCATGTCTGACGAGACCCATTTCGATTTAAACGGCAACATAAACAAACAAAATTGTCGAATATGGAGTGCTTCCAACCCACAGCTCCTCCTTGAGACGGAATTGCATCCACTTCGTGTCACAGCGTGGTGTGCAGTTTCATCACGCTGCATTGTCGGGCCCTACTTCTTCGAAGAAAACGGTCATACCATAACGGTTACTGGAGACCGTTACTTGAGCATGTTGAGAGAGTTTTTCTATCCAAAATTACGCCGAATGAGAATTTCTTTCAACTCTCTGTGGCTTCAGCAAGATGGTGCAGTTCCTCACAYAGCCCAACCTGTTATGACAGAATTGCGACGAAAATTTCCCAATAAGCTGATATCCAGAAACTCAACATTCCGTTGGCYACCCAGGTCGCCTGACCTTACTGCACCTGACTTTTTCTTGTGGGGTTATTGCAAACAGGAAGTCTACAAAGCAAAACCAACAAATTTGAATGAACTAAGGCAATCCATTCGAGAAACAATTGCGGCTATTCCTGTCTCAACTCTCCAAGCAGTAATGAACAACTTTTTGGTTAGATGCCGCAGCAGGGGGGCAGTTAAATTCCATTATTTTCAAAACTAATTAAGATATTTAATAAAATTGAATGAGCTTTAACGTGAATAAAAGAAAGATTAATTCCATACACTGAAAAAAAATTAATTTGAGTTTCTTAATGTAGCAAAATTCATCAGCCAACCTGTATATTCGAAACTATTACACGGATCCACTTGAAAATTTAGGACAATATTTTAGAGGTGTTGTAGAATTTAATAAGACAATAAAAAATATTCGAGTTTTTGAAACCCGAAAACCCATGAAACCCCTTTAAGTTTCGAATGTTTTATTATAGTATTTCAGCCTAATGCTAAGCGGGAATCCGCTTTGTCTAAGGAAACGTGTGATATGTTAAAGTGTAATCTAATAAATTCTATCGAACATTTTATACTCTTGTAACTTTGAAAAATTATATGTGGAATATGAGATTTAGACGAAGGTCACGACCAATTCCATTCTTATTCAACGCTAAGCCCCATAATTTTTAAGGAAATCTGCTCATTTAGCTCATCTCCCAAGTTGATCCATTTTAGGCACAAGCATACATTGTTTTGAGTAAAACACGCTCTCTGATTTCCATTGAGATAACCCACATATTGACAGATACATATATGCAGTCTAAAGTTATCTGCAAGTTTGAAAATCTTTGTATTAGGTAAGGGAAACCAGACCAGACTTAACCCATTTTTGATATAATGTCATACGGTTGTCAAGAAAGGGTTATTTATTAACTTCAATTATATATTTGACACACTTCAAAAAAGTTATGGCTCTCTCTCTGAAGTTTGTCAATATTAATGTTTAACAACTTTTCCATGATCTCAAGCAGTACCTAAAACTGAGACTTGCCAACCCCATAAACACTCTTAGAGCAATAACTACTATCTTGTCTTGAAGACGCTTTTAATGAAGCTCTTTATAACTCTGAAATACGTTTGTTTATTGTAACAACTGCTGGCGGTAATATTTACATTAAACTATTTAGGGTAATTTCAAGGACGGCCAAATGTTGAAAGCAACATTTTAAAGCGTTTCTTCCAATTCCATTTTTAGTAAGAAATAACAGATGTTACGTCAAATTGGTATTTTCACGCGTTTTAATCGAACCTCTTACATACATACATATTAAATAAACAGTGTGTACAGTGTATAGAAAGAGCATTGAAACTTTCAGAGTTCGATTACAGCAATGAAAAGTTTTTCCCTTTTAGCTTGATAATTGAAAATATAATTAAGAAATTCAGTGCCAAGATATTCAAAGTAGCTGAGGTAACAGATGTTTTTTGGTTATATGAATATTACATTTAAATTGGATACGTAAATTCATACATATATACATATGTAGGTATGTATATACTTGGGAGTTAGGAAAGCTCCCAACTAATTTTATAAGTTTTAATGGAGAAAACGCTCCTATTCCACAGGTGAGGTAGAGAAATTCTAACTTTCAGACAATTATACAAACAAACGGGTTTGTGAACGCTGAAAATATGTTAATTTCCTCCCGCTAGCTGAATTTAAACTTTAGCTGTGATTTCAGATGAACCACCAAATTTGCTTACACTTCAACAGAGCACTTGCAAAATTGCAAGCACTTAAGTAAAGATTAAATAAAGAAAGGAATATTAAATAAGGTTACTGACCGTTAAATAGTTAAATAACCGAAACTTGAAAGCAATATTCTGTTAATAACCATTGTTATAATTAAAGCAGTAGCTATTAGACTCGTAGGAAGAATCTTTGTTTTCATTAGATGGGACCGTTTTTTCTGCAACTAGGCTTCCAGCAATGGCGCATAGTAGAGCCCTATGTTTACCTTTTACGGCTTCGTCGTGAAGTTCATTATTTCATTGAACAACTGAACCAGCATCAAACCCATGAAGTAGTCTTACGTTCAGAGAGAGCAAACGCGAAACCCATCATAACGATAGCTTTCTTATATACAATATTTCGTGCAAGATATGTCCAAGCAGTCACACGAAAACTACTCAACCAATCTTCATGAAATTTTACACAGGTCTTTGAGATGAAATTCGTACAGACTTGGATGAAGTTTTTTTTTTCGATTTCAACTATTTGAAAAAAAAAATGTCACAAAACTTTCACTGAAATTTTTTTTTTGGAAAAATGTCTGGCAAAAATCCAATTTTCTGTTTTTTTCCTGCGTTCAGGTTCTAAGTTAATGTTTTAACTGAAACACCTGTAAGGAGTTTTCTTGCCAACGCGTTTGAATCTCTTTCCGACAAGTCACCGGAAATAGCGTTGCATTGGCCGAGTTTAAAATGTTTTTCCAAATATATCATAATTTCTTTGTTAATGAAAAAATATTTAATTTTTTATATGAGAGGAAACCCATGTAACTCCTTAACATCAGCAAGCGAATCTTCGATCAGAACCAGCCACATTTTCCGAAGAAAGTAAATAGATATGTTTATAAAGAGTGAAGGAAAGGAGAAAGTGAACGTGTCCTCAAAGGTTTATACTTTGGAATGTAAATTAACCAATAGTATAATTACAATAGTTGGTAAAATGTAATGAAAATAGCAGTGTGGTATGTGGCATATATATATACAATATATACATATAGTATACATTACTACTTGTACAGTTAACATTGGTTAGAGAATTATTTGACTAATAGAGTGCTATTGAATTAAATGATTTACTATACATACATACGTATATTTAATTGGCAGTAGACGAATTTATGCCCAATTTTCAAGAAATTAAAGTTTTTGCTATAATAAGGGACTTTTAGATATTTTGCATAAAGCAAGTAAATCTACAGCTTTAACAGAATTTTCCGTGCTACAAAAAACATTCCTTCAAAAGATATACGCAATTAACCTGACCTGAGCATTATCGATGGAGTCATGTGTAGAAATTCCTTCACGCAAGTGAGGACCAAGTATCCGCTGGGTAGCCTAAGAACATCCGTTTGAAGGCGACCTAAACTGAGAAGGCGAAACATCCCCTGCACAGGGTTTTGCGCTGGATTCGGGACCCGCTACGTAAAAAAAAAACACTACCACTGAAAATCTACCAACAGCCTCGGATGAGAGACCCCCTCTTTTGATGACGATCATGGAAAACGAAATAAGGACTACGAATTGAGGGCATACACCTAGAATGGCCGGTCCCTTAATTGGGAAGATGCCGCTGCCCAGCTGGTTGATGTCCTCGTAAAAATAAATGTTTACATCACCGCCGTCCAAGAAATGCGATGGACCGCACAAAGACAGAGACGAGTAGGTCCTTGTGGCATTGACTACAGTGGCCATATAAAGGAGCGCAAGTTTGGTGTGGGATTCGTGGTGGGAGAGAGACTCCGTCGACGAGTACTATCATTCACCCCGGCGGAATGAACGTCTTGCCACAATCCGCATCAAAGCGAGGTTCTTCAACATAGAAAGAGAAGGAAGATGTGACAAAAGATGCCTTTTATGAGTGCTTGGAAAGCACTTATGAGAACTGCTCCGCCACGATGTCAAAATCGTTCTTGGCGTCTTTAACGCCAGGGTGGGCAAAGAAGGTATCTTTGGCACTACGGTCGGTAAATTCAGCCTCCATGAGGAAACATCCCCAAATGGATTGAGGCTGATCGACTTCGCCGGGGCCCGAAATATGGTTATCTGTAGTACTAGATTCCAGCATAAGAAGATACATCAAGCTACCTGGCTGTCTCTGGATCGAAAAACCACCAACCAGATCGATCATGTTGTGATAGACGGAAGACACGTCTCCAAGTTTTTAGATGTGCGTGCGCTCCAAGGTCCTAACATCGACTCGGACCACTATCTTGTTGCAGTGAAGATTCGCACGCACCTCTGTGCAGCAAAAAACGCACGCCATCAAACACAAGGAAGGTTCGACGTCGAGAAGCTGCAATCACAACAGACAGCCGAACGATTTTCTACTCGGCTTGCACTCTTGCTCTCTGAGAGCACTCGTCAACAACTCGGTATAAGGGAACCGTGGAACGGCATTTCAAACTCTTTACGTACAGCCGCAACCGAAACCATTGATTTTCGGAAAGTACAAAAGAACAGCTGGTACGACGAGGAGTGCCGTGTCACAGCGGAGAGAAAACAGGCTGCCTACCTCGCCACGTTACGATCGACCACAGCACGTGCGGGATGGGATAGATACCGAGAGTTGAAGAGGGAAGCGAGACGCATTTGCATACAGAAAAAAAAGAGGCCGAAATGCGTGAGTACGAAAAGCTTGATAAGCTGGTCGACAGGGGCAATGCTCGAAAATTCTACGAAAAAATGCGGCGGCTTACAGAAGGTTTCAAGACCGGAGAATACTCTTATAGAACCCCAAAGGTGATCTAGTCATCGACGTCCAGAGCATTCTTAAATTATAGAGGGAACACTTCTCCAATCCGATTCCCCAATCGATGACGATGAAGCAGACCTACACGGCGGCAAAGAACTGATACGGAGCATGCATCAGCTTCTTTGTAAAATATGGTCGGACGAAAGCATGCCCAACGATTGGAATTTAATTATGCTCTGCATATCCACAAAAAGGGAGAACCCACAATCTGCTGCAACTACCGTGGGATTAGCCTCCTCAACATCGCATATAAGGTTCTATCTAGGGTATTGTATGAAAGGTTAAAGCCCACCATCAACATACTGATTAGACCTTATCAATGTGGCTTCAGACCTGGCAAATCAACAACCGAC
>NW_017537634.1:1011198-1042304 GCF_001853355.1 Bactrocera latifrons | reverse complement strand
ACTTTGAAGTTGTAGATAATTTCGTCTATCTTGGAACCAGCGTAAACACCACCAACAATGTCAGCCTAGAAATCCAACGCAGGATAACTCTTGCCATCAGGCGCTACTTCGGACTGAGTAGGCAATTGAGAAACAAAGCTCTCTCGACAAACAAAAACCAAACTCTATAAGTCACTCATAATTCCCGTCCTGCTATATGGTGCAGAGGCTTGGGCGATGGCGACAACTGATTGGAAGGATCAAGTGGAGAAGGACCTGGCTACGCTTGGAATATCCAGTTGGCGCCACGTAGCGAAAAGAAGAAACGACTGGCGCGTGGTTGTTAACTCGGCTGTAATCGCGTAAACGGCGTCTTCGCCAGTGAAGAAGAAGAGCATTCATACAAGTGAATTAGCAAGTCTACCTGCATATTGCTCATACGACATGCTGTACTGTACTACATATAGAAATATGTAGAGCTGAAAATTTTATATTAGAATATCCCGTTTTCAAAGCTGTAGATGTATGTGTATCTCCAATACAAATTTTAAAGCAAAAGTACAAAAGAATTCAATGCCCAATGTCTTTCCTCCAGTTTGATGGCAAGTGTATGGGCTTCTGCTAACAGTCTATTATTTTTCTGTTGTTCGTACAACAGCAGCCGAAGCGCAAACTTCCTTCGGATTCTGTCGAGATTCGCTGCGATTCATTCAGAAAATTTGTCTGCAGATGCTGCAAAGGCTCTTTTAAATAGTCAATATAACAGCAGCACCGCTTCAGTTCAACAAAACGCATTGCGCGGTGCATAACTGCTTCTAGATATCGCGGAACTATTACTGGATATTAAAAGGCTTTCCAAAATGTTAAACGGATAAAACTGTGAATCAAATAAAATAAATTTATATTTATGTCAGAAGAATATGTAAAACGCTGTCTACACAGCACACAGTTACACCTAATTAAAAGGAATAGTCACAGTGCGGAAATATCATCGCAATAATATTATATATTATTAATTTCATTCTGAGACGTTTGGAAAAGTTAATAACTAAATAATTTAAACGGCACGGAAGCAAATAAATACAATTTGCTTTAATTTTAAATTTAAAAAAGTAAATGCTCTTACCAGTGACAAAAGTGGAAAAAAATGTTGAGATTGAGTATAAGATTGTGCGGTTGTTGTGTGCTATAGTTCTAAGTGGTTATATCTTAAAAACCACTATCTTCCTCAATATTTCCTACTTTTTGTGTTCTGTTCATTATAACAGCTAAGCAAAGGATACACATCAAGAGAGTACTATTTAATTGACAAAGTAATGTTTTTTTGTATTTATTTAATTTTTGAGCAAAATAAATATTAATGTAAATACATTGATAAATATTTAAAAAAAATTCTAATTAATTTTATTAGTACCCTCGCAGAGTGGAATAACTTCGTTTATATAAGGGATCGCCTCACTGTGACACGTAAAAACCCCTGTACGATCTCCCCGATTGTGGCCGCAATTTTGGTCTAAAATAAAAATGTCAAAGAGGTTATTAATAATAGAAAAGTCGCTATCGCGCTATGGAWTTTTTTTTTTTTTTTTTTTTTTTTTTTTTTTTTTTTTTTTTTTTTTTGAAATTTGGCAACTTGACAAGTAATTGGAATAAGATCTCTTGAAAAATCTTCTTTTGAGAGTTGAAACCGTTTTGAAAAACCAAATTCTGAGAAAATCGCGTATAAAGATTGCAGTCGCCATGTTCCCCACTATATTCTCTTTTTACAAGAAAGGCTGTAGCGACCGTAATAATTTGAATTTCTGTAAAAAATGTTAATTGCAGTGCATACTTTCCGATTATTCAACAAAAAAAATTGATTTTTCACACTAAGACGATCCCTTAACGATCAATTATTCACATGCATATTTCAAAATGATCAGACAGTCGAGATGAGCTCTGTCTGTCCGATAAAAAAAACAGCAGGAGTAAAATTTGTGGCGTTTAGACATAGTACATCCGTACTACTATGAGTACTATGCAAAAAATAGTAAGACTTTGTTCATAATTTAAAAATACCCCTTGGATACAATACACTTGTGCCAACATATTTTCCAATGCGCTAAACAGTTGTTAAATTTCCATAACTGCCTTCAATGCGAGTAGCGTTTCACCTTCAATGGATTCAAAATGGTTCCTCTGAGCGAACGTTTGAGTTTGATGAATAGCCCAAAGTTGTCGGCTGATAATTCCGGCCGGATAATACGAAAAGCTTTGCGCAAACGACGCATAACCCTCAAATAGTATTCCTTTTTGACAGTTTGGCCTGTCGGAAGGAATTAGAAGTGAACCACATCTCGATAATCGGAAAGAACTGTCAACATTTTATTAATTTCTTGTTTTTTCAACTTCGGCTGACTTTTGCCACGATATTCGGCCGACTGATCGTCTATTTACGGATCTTAAGCCAGATTCAAAACTCATCGCCAGTATTAATACGTATCAGGACATACTGGTAGTCCGAAAGCATTGTTTTACAGCAATAACGCGACGCTATTTTTCGAAAAAAATTAGTGATTTTGGAACCAATCGTTCTTTTACTTTTCTTAGGCCCAAACGATCTTTTAAAACGGTTTTCACTGATCTTTCCGATATTCTACCATAATGCTGCCGGTAAGATCTCTGACGGTTAATTGCAGATTCTCAAGCAGCAATTCCTTTATTATATTGGCGTGTTGATTATCAGTTAATTTTGATACCCATCCTGGAAGTGGCTCGCCGTGAACGCGTTCTTGACTTTCTTTGAATAATGCTTATCAATAAGAAATATTTCGACTGATGGGTTTTCACGCGATCGTGGACGTCGCACCATATTCTTTCATCACAGCAAATTTACTACATTCTTAGTTGTTGATTTTGGTATCAATAATGTATAAATCAGTTCATACATAGACTTTCGCGCAGAAATTGCAAATCCACAGGAAACCTTTCTATATTTTTATCTTCAGCTTCGCTTGTGGCATTGATGTTTTGAAGAAGCTTCTTTCATTGATTGACTGAAGGATTTTAAACCATATGGAGGCCATCAAAACGCGCCTAAATTTGATCACCTTTTCAAAATTCCTTCAACGTTTCTACAAATATCTCTCGTATGGTTGAGTTTTTTTTTAAACTTATTATAAAGTGTTTATCTACCCGAGAAGATTATTCGTAAATGGTTTGAGAGTACTGATTCTCGCAGACCACCTTGTATTAGAAAGACAGTGAAGTGAATTGGGTATTTGGCATATTTCAGATTTTCCCAACGTTGTGTGCTGCTCGAATATTTTTGGACGACACCAATGCTATTGGTCGAGTACAGCATTCAGGCGAGTGAATTTGAATTTCAAATGGTGCCCATATTCACAGGGCAAAAGAACTGCACACACATTTTTACGTTGGATATGATTTTGGGCTCCTTCTTATTTACAGCTTATATTACTACCATTATCGAAGCGCTGTCCACGGCAACCTTCCAATGTATTGTTAATTAATGAGGCAATAGCTTTGCCGGTTTTTTCGTGACAATCTACAAAAGCGAGAATAAACTCCTTCATCGACGAACACAACGTTTAACTAAATCAAGAACTCCGCAACGGGGTGATCACCAGCGACCTGTTTCTTTTATCCTCAAACATTTTTTATAAAATTCCAATTTCTTGCATCAAATGTTAAATGAAAGGCTTTCGTTATGTTTTCAGAAATATTGTTTTATGCGACTAAAAGGCCATGCTGCACAAGCATAAATAAAAACTTGTTAAAAAGGTTAACGAAGCAGTGGTCAAACTTAATTTACAACGTAGAAGCAGCGTAAAATCGACATAAGTTCGAAAAGGTAGCGGATTGTTATTTGCTTCAACGCCATCGGTTACTTATACGCCCCCGCAACCATCGCGTTGAGCGAACAAGTGTGTTTGATGCCAAAACAATAATGCAAAAGTGCAGTAAATATGTTGAACAAGAATAAGAGCGCAAACATATAATAACTCATAAAAACGATGTATTTTTAAAACATTAAAATACATAACGTAGGAAGCGTTAAGTGTAAGTGTTCTTTAGAGCAAACACGACACAGGGAAAATTTCATTGCATTGCATTTTGTCAACAATCTAATTCGGTGTTCATTTCCACTAGGGAATATGAAAGTGAAAAGTTCTCTAACTACTCGTATGAGCTGAAATCAAAGAGCACATCACCAACACCCACATACGCTGCCGCAATATCTGTGACAAGTGTGGAAACCGCTGCTGCCGGCACACTCAACCGCGAGCTGTTGAATGAGGATTTGAATATGACCGACAACGAGAACGTGAGTCTGATACTGCCACAAGCGCCGTCGCCTCTCACTTTCGTGCTTCAGAACGAGAGCACATTCGGTGACAATGGTACTTACGCGGTGACGCCGCGTATTAGCTCGGAAATTCCCATTTGGCTGATACCCTGTTACTGCGTGATCTTCTTTTTTGCCATTTTCGGGAATCTACTCGTGATTTCAACACTTGTACAAAATCGCCGTATGCGCAATGTGACTAATGTCTTCCTGCTGAATCTCGCTATATCCGATATGCTGCTGGGTGTGCTCTGTATGCCCGTTACCTTAGTCGGCACACTGCTGCGCCACTTCATCTTCGGAGAATTCTTTTGCAAACTTATACAATTTTCTCAAGGTAAGTAAAAGATAAAAATTATGGAAAACTAAATGTACTTTTAAAAATATCTTATTCACAATTGTAGCCGTCAAGAACTGTGCAGAAATCTGAACAACAATCTTAATCAATCAATAATTTGTGTTCTGCAAGAGAATTAAACATTTTTGAAACATCTTTCAGATACATTTTTTTCATCTTGAAGCATTGTTTGAGACAAGGGTCAAAATTAAATAATCTCTATTTCGAGGAAAAATAGCGAAACTTGGAACCTCAAGCGGCTTCTCTCGTGCCTCCCAAAAGTAGTGGCAGGAGAACTGTGCACTCTCTGAAAAACTAACATTGAATTTGCTGCGCTTTTAATTACTTTATATAATATCAGTTTAGTTTTGAAAGCTAAGTATGCATCGAAGTAAACTGAGGCATAAATATCGAAATATATACATAAGTTATATCTCAATTAATCGCCCTTTATGAAGCCTGAATATTATTACAGTTGACAATCTTTTCTAAGGATCATTTATAATCTGCCCTAATGGGGGCAATCCCTCTAATCTGTATACCTTTTTCCCTCACTTTTATAATTATCTAAATTATATATGAAAATTTTTCAGAACAACAAAATATATAATTTTACGAAGAACTGTAATTATATACAGTGAAAAGAATTTAACATCAGTTTCTTATATTACAGTTCTAAGATATACAGTTGTTTATAAAAATTTACTAATATTTGTATTAAAGTTTGCCATCATGTTAGTAAAATATTTTTATCTCCCAAGCTATCAACATTTATTTTTTGAATATTATTTCTTTCAAATGTTATAATAAAAATATTTTGAATGGTAACTCACGAATGTCACGCGTGATGTCTTGCTTCTAAGGCTGAATCGAAGCGGAATTGTCTTTCTGAGACTTTTGAGATCTGCATATCCCCACAGGAAAAAGTCTACCGGTATGATATCACACGAGCTTAGTGGAAAATCAACAGGCCTAAAACGTGAAATTATCTGTTCACCGAAGTGTTCTCTCAATAAATCCATTGACTGATACGATGTGTGCGCAGTGGCGACGGCTTGGTGAAACCAAATGTCGCCGAGATCACGAGCTGCAATGTCAGGCATCAAATAATCGGTTATCATGGCGCAATAACGGTCGCCATTGACGCATGCTTACGTTTTCTTGAATCTTTTCAGCATGATCTCCATCTCAATTGCGGAAATTTTGCTGGTCCACATACCTGTTGAGTCAGAAATAGACCTCATCACTGAACAAGATTTTAATTTTGCAACTTTTAATGAACCCATAGAGAAAAGCGATGTCGCTTGCGAAGGTGGAGCAGCTTCAGTTCTTGCACATGCTCTATTTTGTACGCTTTGAATTTAAGATCTCGTCGTAAAACGCCAAATCGTTCCATACATCAGTCCGAGTTACTTTCCGCGGTCTTCGTATGCACTCTCAGCTGCGGTTGCCATATTTTTTTCACCGTGTGCTGGACGTGGTCAATTCGGGTCTCAATATGGGTGATAGTCTTATGACTATGGTCTTTACAAAACAAATTTTCGTAATAAAGTTAAATAAATAAAGTAAATATTGTTCGGGCGTAAGTCTTTCAATGATGGAATGCCAAACAATACTGACCAAAAATAACATGACAGCTTGACACCACTTACGCTTGTCGAAAACTAACCCAGTTTAAATTGATCTTTAGGCGGTGTAAAATTTTATATCCCCAAATATGACGACATTCGACCACAGAATAAAGTTTGAAGATACAAATACGTTAAGTATACCTACTTGAGAACAAGGTCTCTGTACTATTTTTTCTACTTATTTTAAAACGGTTTTGTACGAAATGTTCTCGGTATGATAATGATTCAATTTTATTTTAACCCCGATAAATTAAAAATTAAATTAAAGATTTATCCATTATATACCACATGCAGTACATGTTATAGCTCAGAGCTTTCTAGTTATATGGTCGTCGATTGTATTGGCCATGTCCTACATGAATAGTTTATATGTCTCTCAATATAAATATCAGTTGAGAATATTTAGAAGTCATTGGAATTCTAGCTTGAGTGGGAAACTACATGTGACAAGAAATGATTTCAGCGCTATTCCGCACCGACAGGGGACAGATTTTTATTTATTATGAAGTTTATATCAGAATTTCATGTGAGACATTTATATTTCAAATAATAAATACATAAATGTACCTTCCTTCTCAATAAATTGATATAATCGCCTCTGCGGCAGTTTTGAGAAATGCCTTTCTATGAGAGAATGACTTCCCTTTGTACTACTTTTAGTATAATATGTTGTCATGGGTCAATCAATAAATTATTATATATATATACGTCTGCATATACAAGTATTAATTCACGTATGCCGAAAGGCAAAATGTGCGAAACCCAATAAATAACGATACAAAGTAATGCCTTATGTATCAGGCAATTTTCAAAGTTCCGCAGGAATAATTGCTTTTATTTGAAATATAGGATCTGCATAACGGTTATATGCTGTATTACCAACTTCGGTGTATGTGTGAATTTTGTTATTTGTATTTGTTCGATGCATCGCTGTAGGTAAAGCAAAATATATTTCACAGAAACTATTGTACTACACCACTATGAAATTCAAAAGCAGTTAAAGTGAACAATTGATTTTCAATTTCCACCCCCGTGGCGCACTGGTTTTGATAAGCTCAGGTAAAATAAAGCACAGGTACAGAAAGTAAGTAAAACAACCAATATTTGGTGAAACGGTCAAACAAATCCATGTGTGTATTTATAGTGGCGCATGGCATAAGCGGAATTTGCCTGTGTCAAGTCTTACATTGCCGCACGATTTCTGTTTATGTTCTTGAAACGCATAGTATGTCAGTTTAAAGACATGAAACTACGTAGGCATAGCTGTGGCAAAAGTAACATATGAAAAATTTAACTGGGGTTTATAACCCCATATCATTTCGGAAATCATTATACCGGGTGTAATTAGGGTAAGAGAAGATTTAGGCGTATTGCGTTACATTACTCAAATATATTCGGAAACATTCAGCAGTCCGATAAAAAAAATCATTATATATAATATATGGTAGCTGGGATTGTTCCTTGATCGCCATAAGGTATAAAGGCAACCGGAGGGTATATGGGGCTAGGGATAGTATTGCCTGATTCAATATATTTTGGGCATTATGACACATTAGTGCCAGAAAACTATTTTCTATGAGTTTCATAATTAAACATCGCTGATTGACCGATATGAACGGTAAAGGTCAACCAAAAGTTGGATAATTCCTATATTAAAAATACGGTGGTTGGAGAAAATATCCATTCAATGCATTTTTGACACGAAAGTATATTATTATCAGCTTTCTCCGAATTTCAATACTATATTTCAATGATTGACCGACATTTTCAGAAAAAAATCAACTACATGAGGTCCAAATATACTGTGGAGCCCTTTAGTTATTGATTTCTATATTAAAGTGTGGTTTATGAATTATAGGCACGGTTGGCCGATTTCGGTGGTCCTGAGGTATGGGATTGCACCTAAAGCTCTTCATAAGGATACCCAGTAATTTAAGTGATATGTATATTTAAGGAGGAGGGCACTTTTTCCTAATTCTTCAAACAACAGATGGACCTCTACAATGCCAACGTTCAGATGGAGTCAAGAACCATGCCAAGTTTAATTACGGAATTGAGCACGTCTAGTCATACTACAGACTGCGCCGTTTGTTGAATTGTCTCCAGAATGGAAGCGAAGCAAATGAGTCTCATGGTGAACGAAAGCAAGACGAAATATTTCCTTTCATCAAACAAACAGTCGTCACACTCGCGATTTGACTCTCACGTCACTGTTGACAGTCATAACTTTGAAGTCGTAGATAATTTCGTCTACCTTCGCACCAGTACTAACGATGTCAGCCTCGAAATCCAACGCAGAATAACTCCTATAAAGTGCCAACAATTTTTGTGACTTGAGGAGATTTTGCTATTCTGTAAGTGACAGTCACAAAATCTATTACATTTCATTATTCCGAGATTTTTTTACACTGGAATGAAAACAAATATTAGATTTTCTATAACATAGTCAAAAAACATAATTATCAATAAAAATATATGTTGACTTTTTTTCATAGTATTTACGAAATTTATGTAAAATTTATTTATTTTTAACATTTTCGTGCTTGAGTTGCTCATAAAATATACAAAAAAACGACAATCGATTAATATCTACGATGATCTCTATGCAGTATATTTAAAATGGCAGCGAAGAGCTCTTTTTAGTTTTGTGACCTGTTAACTATCAGATGACAATACTTTGAGACTAACGCAAGAGACTGTTTCAGGATCGCGCTATTAACTTTAGATGTGAGTTAATGCTATTGAAATGATAATTTAGCTTAACTATTGCATGCCATTAAAAAGGAAATTTTATGCATTTTTGTTTTTTACTAACCCAAAAAAGATTTTACTTCATACTTAACATAAACACACAAAGTCCAATACACACTTCAAAGCCCACGGTAAAGCAACGGGACCTTTATTCCATTTAAAATTCTACAAAAATATATAGTGCTTTTTCTTACATTGAACCAGTTGTAAACTGCATTGCTTGATGTGTAGTTATATCAATTATGGCTCCGTCACGTACTCAGACATCTATTGACATGAGAAATTTAATAATACAACTCCTAGAAGGTTAAAAATAATTTTAAAAAAGTCTTGGATTTTCCAAAGCGCCTGAACAAATCCATAAAGTCATGGTCTGAGGTTGTATATCAGCAAAGGGAATTGGCAGTCTGCATTTTGCAAAAAATAGTATGAGTAGTTTTCAGTACGTCTATATTCTCGAGCAAAATGTCAAAGCAACTTATGCAAAATGGGGTACCCATAGAGAAATTATTTTTCAAGACAACGATCCGAAGCACAAATCAGGAATCGCTCGAACTTGCCTGATATATAATTGCCCACACGTGATGGAAATATCGGCACATTCTCGGATCCAAATATAATTAAGCATGTGTGAAACGAAGTAGGACGAAAACTGTAATCGAAAACAGTATTACAATCTTGGGGAGGTCACAGAAGAGAAATTCTGTAGAACCCGAATTTTGCCAGAGTTGGTTGACTCTATACCAAAATGTTCAGATATATGGGTAAAAAATCCGGTTAGTCGTGTGAGATGAATTGGAATTTTTGTGTTTACGTTAAGTAAGCTTTTATTTGTCACGTAAAAAATGAAAAATGCATAAAATTTCCTTTTTAATGATATAAAATATGTTAAGCTAAATTATCATTTCAATAGCATTAACTCAAAGTTAAAGTGGAGTTCATGCGGTTGGTCATGTGAGTCACTGTATGTGTGACAGTTGCTTGATGTTCCAAATTCATTGAACGCGATCCATTGAGCATTTTGTATTGAAAATAATTCAAAAGCGTGCATTTTTTATTATAATATTTATATAAAATATGTTTATGTTAACAATGTCTTCAAAGATGTTTTTAAGGCCAAACCCCATATTCATCGAGTTTAATTTTAAATACTGGCACGTTACACATTAAATGTGTATGATATATTTGAATAAAATATATGTACATATAGCTTGTGGTAATCATCGTTGCATTCCTTCTCGCTCTCTTTCTCTTGGTGACTATTCTTATTTGGAACGAGAAAATATTTTTATTATCTGCAATTATTCGTTTTGTTAATAAAATTTTCTCAATCACGAAATGAGATTTAATCAGCGGCTTGTGCAGTTAATTGGCTTAACTCAAACGACGTTTTTGTCACATGAACTTCAGGATCCAGCTGAACACACAACTTTCAAAGATTCTCACAAAGGCCTTAATCTCCGTGATCAAGCAAATTACTTATGGCTAATGTCGGTCTTACAGATTTATCTAACTGGCTTTACAATCGTTCTCTTCTATTCCGATAATTTAATGTTTTAAGGCCAAATCGTTGTGCAAAATTAATTATTTCCTTATAGCGACAATGGCATAACAAAGTTTATCACAGTCGTAAAATGTTTACGCTTTCCTTTTTAATTACTCTGTCCTTACGTTTTCATACTCACGCAATGTCGTGTCTCACCACCTTGTCCTCCTCACCTTTGCTAGTATATATAACTGTATTAAGCAGGCGGAATGTAACAAGTGACACATAGCGTCTGATTGTCACAATATTGTTTCCTGCGAATGTGTGAATCAAGAAAGACGTTTTCTATTTACATTTGCACTTTGCTAAAAACGAGAGGAGGAAAGATGTTAAGCAAACGTCATAATGTTTATAATTGATCAATGCAGGTTACTATCAAACAAATAATGAAAGAGAAATATTGTATCTATTATAAACCGTCGAACGGCCGGAAAATTTATAGTCGTTATAAACCCAGTAGGAAACATCAGAGACCCTATAAAAATAAATAATCAGCATGGCGAGCTTTTGCTTCCGTTCTTTTTTCATTTGTCAAAACCGCCGATGTCGGAGGACTATATCACATAGCACCCAAGGAGCTAGATCTATTTTCAGCTTACTAATGCAGTATGAACTGATCGAATCAATTACAGTTAAAATGTGTAAAATATGAAAAGAATTAGAGCAGGAACGAAACCTGGTCTGCTATTGCTAGATTATTTGTAAAATTGTTTAATCCATTATCTTAAAAAATCTTTCCATTATCTCTATTGTGAACCTTTCTTCATTGTTGTAAAGTACTCAAAAACATTCAGCAAATCCATAAAAGATCACGCTTTATTCGCTTTCGCCTCGGTCTTTAATCGGCCTCGCCACGCAATGACAATAACTCTTGATTAAATCCATTTGCCAAGCAACGGTGAATGACATACATATTAAAGGGCTCTTAATGAATCGAATGACATCCAGATTCAGACTAAAATTAAATTACACTGGTAAACACTTTTTTGTCACATGAACTTCACGATTATTTTTAAACTCTTGCAATATGTTGCTATAGAGTTGGTTCACCAAATACATATACTATATATGTACATATAAATAATCAGGATAACGAGCCAAATTGAAATCCGGTTGACTGCCTGTTCGTTCGTCCGTCTGTGCAATCTATAACTTGAGTAAAGCTTGAGATATCTTAATATGCGAGTCCTTTTGTCCAAATAAGTTACGAATTCGTAGATGAGCATAATCGGAATACTGCGACGAACATTAACCGAAAAACCTATAAAGTTCTATACCTAAGCACTAAATTAAGATATAAGACTCTAATTTGGGACAGAGGATCGCAATGGCCAGAAGCATCTGTGGGAAAAACTTTTGAAAAAGTGGGCGTGACCGTGCCTTTAGACCCCATATAACGGTACAGTTAAAATCTATGAAAGCACGATAAATAAATAACTAAAAACACCAGAGACATTCAGTTTTATGCCTTAGATAGTTCGAGAGAACGTTAAAGGAACCGTGGACAAAATTGGGCGATGAGTGTGGAAACACCCGCTTTGAGGTGAAATCACATATCTCAAAACCTGCCAAACCGATTTCAACCGAATTCGGTGCATGATATTCTTATGGCATTCATATGCCACTTTTAGTGTAAGAAATGTGATCGCTACAGCCACGCCCGCTTCCCTTATAACACACCAGGTTGTTGTTCGTAGAGGGCCTTGCTACTTTTTTTAATATGAACATGTATGAAGTTTCATTTCAATCTGTCAATCCATTCTTTGTTTACGAGCCATTTAGTGTCGCCGTGTCACAGTATTTTTTTACAATGGAAAAAATTTAATATCGTGATAAAATTCTCATTTTTGGAAGGTGTAGCACCAAAAGAAATTCACGAACGAATGTTAAAAGTGTATAATGATTGTTCACCTACAATTAGAACAATCATTAGGCAGTGTGAGCCATATTTTAAGTGAAAGTTTTCGAGTTAGAAAGCTGTGTGCGCAATGGGTGCCACATTCGCTACCAACGGAACAAAATCATATTCGAATGTGAATTTCTCAGCAACATTTGGAGCGTTTTAAAAAGAATAAAGCAGATTTTGTGCGCCGGTCTATCACCATCAAAAGAAAAGGCTAAAGAGTGGTGTGAACCTGGTTTTTCGTCTTCGAAACGAGCTCGTGTCCCCAAATCGGAAAAGAAGATTATGGCATCAGTTTTTTAGACGCGAGAGGAGTTTTGTTTGTAGATTACTTGCAATTGGTAAAATAATTAATTCTTAATATTTTTGCAACCTTTTGGACCAGTTGAAGGAAAAAATTCGTGAAAAAGACCCGGTTTGCAAACGAAAAATATCCTTTTTCATCAGCACATTGCACCGCGTCACAAGAGCTTTTTGGCAATGGCTAAAAACCATGTTAGAGCATCCACCGTATTCACCAGATTTGGTCCCCAGTTACTTCTTTTTGTTTCCAGAACTCAAAAATGTATGCGTGGCAAGTGTTTTTCATCAAATAATATGACCTCTGTTGAAGCGTATTTTGCAGACCTTTCGGATTCTCACTTCAGGGATTGGATCCACAGATTGGAGAATCGTTGGAGCAAGCGTATTAATTGCTAGGAGATTATACTGAATAATAAAATGCATTTTGAAACATAAAATTGTGTTTTTCTTATAAAACGTCAAAACTTATTGACCTGGTAAATACCTAGTAAACACTTTCGAACTTCCGGGTCTCTATACCACATATATCTGCCAATATGTATATTCTTTTCTGACCATGAGGGCACCTGTTACGTATATACGTTTGTTACACCTTAAACTTGTCACGAAAGTGTTCTTCTGTCAAATGTGTGAAAAATTAATTTTTAAATCTCAGCGTGGTAGTTTCACGTCATCAATTGAACTGAGGAATCAAGATAAATCCTGGATTCCATATAAATGTTTTGTGACATGTGTAAGTGATTCCTGTTTTTTGTTTGACATAAACAAAAGGCATTACAGCCAATTCCAAGCACACTACACAGTATTGGAACTTGCCTTCCGCCATAGTCCCATCTTACATAGCGCCGAACTGCCTGTCTCAAATCGATCAGAAAATCAGGATTAAAATCTGATACTTGTTTTAAGTTAATACGTTTAGTTATAATAAGCAACTTGCACTTCTTTCTAAGAAATTTTTTCAAACTTTTTCGTTCGTTCGGGATTTTTTTCAATTTTGTTTTTAAGTTTTTAGTAAGCATAAGTAAACTAAACTATATTATATAATAATAGTTTTTAATTTAATGCTTTTAATGAGTAAAACACAAATTAGCTTTTCTGCGCTTATACAAAAGCGGCCGAATTTATTGTATTTAAAGTGACACTCCTACTAAACTTCGTGTTTCAATTAAAAAAATAAAAATAAAATATTAATTTCAATTATTGTGTAAATGAAATTAAATTAAAAAATGAAATAATATCACGTCTTCATCGCATGTCAGTCTCTTACATTTCGAGGTTATATTGTCAAGCTCACTATCTTTCAATTGATTTATCTATAGTTGAAAGTGTTTTGTTTTTAATTTTTAATATTTTTAACAAATAACACGTCATTAACTTATTTCTAAATAAAACAAGTAAGGAAGGTCTAAGTTCGGGTGTTACCGAATATTCTCTACTCTCGCATGACAAGTTTCATCGAGATACGGACAGACGGACGGACATCCGAATTTCAACTCTACTCGTCACCCTGATCACTTTGGTATATATAACCCTATATCTAACTCTTTTAGTTGTAGGACTTCAAACAACCGTTATGTGAACAAAACTATAATACTCTCTTTAGCAACTTTGTTGCGAGAGTATAAAAATTATATTCCGCAAAAGTACAGTGCAATAATAATCCTCCTATCAGAAGGTGCAATAAATGTCAGTTCTCTTTTGACATTTGTGTAGTAAACACATGCGAAATACACGTAAATAAACAATGGTACGCTACACTGCTCCAGAACGCGGGTTATTGGTGACTATTTATTTGACCAATAATCGGTCGGTGCCTTTGGCACAATGTGAATTTCGTCGCAGATTTCTTGGCCGTCCGACGTCTACTGGTGAAACACTGCGACGTTTAGCCGCTTGCCTCGCAGAAACTGACACGATATGAGATGCTGCCAGACCAAGGAGTAGCCGTTCTGCAGAGAATATTGCTGCTGTTGCGAGGATGTCATGGAAGCGCCATCGACGTGGCACTCAAATGGGTATCGGCCGACGGTGTTTACAGCGAATTTTGGTACGAGATTTGAACATTTTTCCGTACAAAGTTCAGACGATGCATTAGCTTTTAGCTGCTGACCGCCAATCGCGTCTAACATACGCTTAAGCCATCCTAATCGTACGTAAATAAGCAAAATTTACGCTTCTAGGGAACTGAAAATCCGCGTGTAACCCACGAAGAGCCAGTACACCCGCTCAAAGTCACTTTATGCTGTGCTGTTTTCGCTGGAGGAATCATCGGATCTTTTTTCTTCGAAGACGTCGCGGGCCAAACAGTTACTGTGAGTGGTGAGCACTACAGAGCAATAATCAACGAGATATTTTTATCGCAACTTGATGAATTGGGATTGAAAAACATGGGGTTCTAACAGGACGGTGCAACGGCACACACTGCACATGCCACAACCGATATGCTGAAGGATGCATCTCCCACTTTGGCGATTTGCAATGGCCAGCAAGATCGCCTGATTTGACCGCTCCAGATTTCTTTTTGTGATGCTTTTTGAAGTCGCGGGATTATGTCAACAAGCCTCAGGCTGTTGCAGCTCTTAAAGACAATATCCGTCAAGAATGTGAGGACGTATCGCCGGGAGTTCTAGCCAAAGTGATGGAAAATGTCATAAAAAGGGCTCAAATGACAATTAACTGTGGCTGCGGCCATTTACATGATATCATATTCTCGACTTGATGTAAAAAAATGTAAAAGACCAAATAAAATTAGTCCCCAAGCATAATCAAAGTTTTTAATTTAAAAAAAAAATTACAGCCAAAAAATTTTAATAATAACTAAAATGTTATTTACGAGGAAAGAAGAATTTTTCCAACAGAAGAAAAGCACAACACATACATATGTATGCACTTATTTGCTGAGCAAATTTTTTCACCAATACGCACTTTGTCAAGCGGCACGTGATAGAAGCAATGTTAGAGTGCATTAAATTTCATTAAATATACAAAAAAGAGTGCTTCAGTGCTTACCAAAGCTTTTTAAAGAATAATAAAAGACCAGCCAATTTTATAAGTTCCTATATCGATATTTTCACAATAAAAAAGTATCGGGCTCGTTATCATTGCTCATGGAATCTATAAAAATATTAACAAGTAAGGAAGAGCTAAGTTCGGGTGTCACGGAACATTTTATACTCTCGCATGATAAAGTGATAATGGAGATTTCAGGCGTAGTTGTGAACCGATTTCACCCATATTWGGTACATGTCATCAGGGTGTTAAGAAAATACTATATACCGAATTTCATTGAAATCGGTTGAGTACTTCCTGTGATATGGCTTTCGGTCCATAAGTGGGCGACCCCACGCCCATTATCAATTTTTAAAAAAAGACCTGGATGCAACTTCTTCCTGCCATTTCTTCCGTAAAATTTAGTATTTCTGACGTTTTTTGTTAGTCGGTTAACACACTTATAGTGATTTTCAACATAACCTTTGTATGGGAGGTGGGCGTGGTTATTATACGATTTCTTCCATTTTTGAACTGTATATGGAAAGGCCTGAAAGAAACGACTCTATACAGTTTGGTTGACATAGATATAGTTTTCGAGATATATACAAAAAAGTTAGTAGGGGGCGGGGCCACGCCCACTTTTCCAAAAAAATTACGTCCAAATATGACCCTCCTTAATGCGATCCTTTGCGCCAAATTTCATTTTAATATCCTTATTTATGGCTTAGTTATGACACTTTATAAGTTTTCGGTTTCAGCCATTTTGTGGGCTGGTAGGGGGCCGATTTTGCCCATCTTCGAACTTAACCTTCTTATGGAGCCAAGAAATACGTCTACCAAGTTTCATCATGATATCTCAATTTTTACTCAAGTTAAAGCTTGCACGGACGGACGGACAGACAGACATCCGGATTTCAACTCTACTCATCACCCTGATCACTTTGGTATATATAACCCTATATCTGACTCTTTTAGTTTTAGAACTTACAAACAACCGTTATATGAACTAAACTATAATACTCTCTTTAGCAACTTTGTTGCGAGATTATAAATATACATATACAATACACTATTATTTACTTATTTACAGAAGAGAATTCAACGAATTCAAATATCAAATTGAGAAGTAGTAGAAAAAATAAGGACTGTCCCGTAAAAAATTGACCCTTCGTTTTTCATTAATAACAAGAAAACCAAAGAATTTTTTCAAAGTCTTGTTTTATTACTTATTAATGAGTACTATAGAGATTACAAATTATAAATAACATTTAACAAATTTTTATTTTCTGTAAAAATTTCTTACTTTTTTCTTAAGGCCCTTCATTATGTTTTGTACAGTGTTTTCATCGCTAGTACCGTACGACCCTCGCCACTTATTTCTAAAATCTTGTAAATAAATTGTCTTGTACTGAAGTGTTGAGATTCTGCTTAAAAACTTCCTTCACTCTTTTTGCCAAATTTCCGTCTGCACTTGCTTTTCTACCTGAACCTTTTTTTCGTATAGTAGGTACATCCTTTTTGTAATTCGAAACAACCCTTTTAACAGTACTTTCCGATGCTCCAGTTTTTTAGCTATAACTGAATATTTTAATTCTGGATTTTCCAGGTAAGTGGACAAAACCAATTCGCGCACTTTTTCTTGATTGCTAGACATCTTAATAGTTTGAAGTGTTGACACCAAATGTTATACATTTTGTTCATCGTCAGATTATGAAGAAAAAAAAATCCCCATTGAGACTAATGCCATAAACACTTACGTCATAATCTTAAGGAATAAAAGGGTCAATTTTTTACGGGACAGTCCATATTCCTTAAAATTTAAATTGGAAAAGTGTCATTTGATTTTTTGTCGATTAGAATCCATTTTCTATATAAAATTTGTCTATTAGTAAAACAAGTTGCGAAGTGAAATTTCACATTTAATAAATGCGTTGTAATTGTATATTGCACAAGTCTTACATTTTTTTTATTTTTAATCAATCTTGGAAAAAAACTTACCGGTAATTGATGTCAAATAATACAAGATCCGCTTTTGCAAGCTTTTGTTACCTGTCTTCAGCCATTTGTTTCTGTTCATAAAAATATTTCTATTTGATCATGGAAACCTTTAATCACTGTAATTGGCAGGTTTGGGTGAATAGTGGAAAATGGCTTAGACGATTATTGCTGTAGAAATGTCATTACACGAAATATTTGTCTTTATCGCGGCAATGAAAAGTGTATAATTTTAATTGAACTCTATATATTAATGAACTGGTATGTCGAGTATTTAATAATAATGTGGCTGATCTATTGAATTGCTATTAATTCCACTGTTAGTTGCTTTAAATGTTTTAATAATTATTCCATATAATTGTATATATTTTTTTTATTTTAACGCTACGGAAGTGAACAACGGATATTGTAGTATCGGGTGTTTTGGAGTTCAGACTTTGGAAAAAATTAAATATATGTTTTCCGTCAATTTCTTTGCATACACATGAATTCTATAGGAAGATAAAAAACAAACTATTCATGTTTGTATTCACGTTCACACAAAGTCAGAAAAAATAGAAATAAAATTTTCTCTAAAAGCGAACGAATTAATTCATTCATATACTACCAATACATTTTGGTACCCTGAAAACATAACTGTTTTTTCTAGTTTGTCCATTTACAATATACATACATACAACGAATTTGAGCATTCGATGGTTTATTGTACTCAGGCAACATGCTGTGCAGTGTATTATAGTTTTTTTGGCCGAACACTTGGCTTCCAGATGTCCGTCCGTTCGGGGATGGTATCTTAAACTTGAATAAAAATTGGCACTCGGACGAAGTATTAATACCAAATGTTAAAAAAATAGACAAAAGAACTCTATAACTCGGTCATATATCAAAAACTTTTGAAGCAATCTTAGCCCAGCTTTATAAAAATGTTATTATGTTATAAGATGACAACAAGAAACATTGAGCCATAAGGAAGCACACCTTCACCATCTATGGCAATATATCTGAAGCAAAATTTCTATAATATTATTAATGCCGTCAGTACAAAAATCATCGCATCTCTCGAGATATTTTGAAAAGTTATATTCGTTGAACCACAATCAATCAATTACCCTTATTACACACCAGCTGGTTTAAGCGATACCTTTACAGTGGAAACCTCAACGTGGAAAATGTAAAAAAAATGAAGTTGAATACAACAGATACTGCTCTTATATCAATATGGTCAAGAGGATTGTATTATTTCCTTAGCCTCCATGTATTGAACATGCGGATCTCCGTTCTTCCGCTTTATAGTTTATCATAAATATCAGCCAATTAAGCATTGATCGGAGGGAGCAGTTCCTTATACAATTGAACACCAAAATATTTGGAGCATCCATTTTATTAAAGGTGTAAGAGTGATGTGGTTTCTTAACGAAACACACTAATTGTTAAAGAAATTAAAATATTTTTTTATTTAATGTGAACAATTAAGTTCTGTATATTACATCATTCAAAGAGCCTCTTCGACTTCTTTTGATGGAACGAATATGGTAAACTCAACTTTTGAGTACTTTTTCACTAAAGTCGTTTGTCAAGAATGGTATGTTCTATACTGACTAAAGCTTGTTTTGCCTCTGGACCTTCTAAACAGCTGTCAGCAGTTCAGGGGCTGCGTTTTATTTTTTCTTGCTCCGGATTTTGTAAATAATTCCTCCTTTTTACACAACACAAAAAAATTTTAAGTGCATCTAATTAGTTTCCAGAGTCTTTGAATATACAATTATATTTCCGCAAGACAACCGACTATCAACAGTTTTTTCGAACAAGATTCGAAATTTGTTACAAAAAATATCTTAGGCGACCCAAGCATAACTGCTAGTAAATACACTAGCTCATTGAAGACAAATATAAATTGTGCCACCAGTGTATCTAATATAAATTTAATAAAGCAAATTTCTGTATAAATATTTCGGTTATTCAAATACGGAATGTGTAAAAATAATATTTTTTTTAATATAAATCCATGGGGTTAAAAAACGCCAATAATCCCCTTACTTCCGTATATAATAGCAATTCCACTCCCTTATTAATATAAATAACAGCGTAAATATAAATATTAATCAGTGGTTGATTGATTCCCGTATTTTGCCTTCATTTCTCTCCAACAGCTGCGTCGGTGGCCGTTTCATCCTGGACTTTGGTTGCGATATCATGCGAACGTTATTACGCCATTTGCCATCCGCTACGCTCAAGGACATGGCAAACGATTAATCATGCCTACCGCATTATTGGATTCATTTGGTTCGGCAGCATGATTTGCATGACTCCGATTGCATTGTTTAGTCAATTAATTCCAACCAGTCGACAAGGTGGGTACACAAAAGCGTTTCTTATTCCATCAATAACTTCGCTTCAAACATCTCTTTCATTTGCCAGTTTAACACATGTGAGTTTCCCTAACTACATATATACTTATTACAGTTGTACCTTTCATAACCTTGCAACATGTTGTTCTTCTTCTGTTGACAAAAGTTATTCTGCGTTGGATTTCCAGGCTGACATTGTTGTTGGTGTTAATAAGCTTTCCAAAGTAGACGAAACTATCTACGACTTCAAAGTTATGATAGTCAACAGTAACGTGAGGGCCAAGTTGCGAGTGCGACGACTCTTTGTTCGATGACAGGAGATGTTTTGTCTTGCCCTCGTTCACCACCAGACCCATTTACTTTGCTTCCTTATCCAGTCTGGAGAAAGCAGATGTCATCGGCGTACGCCAGCAGTTGTACACTCTTACAGAAAATATTACCTCTCTCTCTTCTTACGGGTCTTTTCCAATAGTCGGTTGTTTATTTTTGACGGTGAGCTCTCATCTTTCACACAATACGTTTGATAGAACCTTATACGCGATGTTGAGAAGGCTTATCCGACGGTAGTTGGCGCAGATTGTGGGGTCTCCCTTTTTGTGGATTGGGCATAGAACACTTAAATTCCAATCGTTGGGCATGCTTTCGTCCGACCATATTGGGCGTGGTCCGATTCTAATACGTTTAATGTACACATCTTCTTAACCATTTTAACTATATGACCTAAATTTGCACAGAATAAATCTTTTCGCCCTTCTTGCACCACGTTCACTCCCCATGTAACGGTTTCATTAAAAACTACTAAAGGAAATCAATAACTAAGTACTCTAGAGACATTAAATATTACATCCATGTTGGTGGGATCCATACAGTAGCCGATAGGCCGAGACAAAGAAGTAACTATACTTTTGGGAATATTGCTGCCGCGCATCAATTGAGGAAGACCCAACTCAGTTTCTCACAAGCGCTGTACATCTCTGTGACGGCGGTTAGCCCACGTCCTAAAAATCAAGATCAAATTGGCGCAAGAACTAAAGCCGCTTAACCATCAGAATCGTCGTATGTTCGTGATCCGCTTTTTCATGGAAAAATCAGCTTCAGCGATGAGGGTGATTTCTGGCTGAATGGCTTCGTCAATAAGTAGAATATGTGTTTTTAGTCAGACAGCAATCCACACGTACTCCATGAATCACCATGCCACGCCAGCCAGTGGCGTCATTGGGCCGTACTTCTTCCCTGACAATCAAGACCGGCACGTTACTGTGAATAGAAATCGCCACCGCTCAATGATAGCCGAATATTTTTTTTCCTGAATTGGATGATACGGACTTGGACAATATACGGTTCCAAGAGGACGGAGCCACAAGCCACACAGCGAATGTCACAATCGATGTATTAAAAAGCAGGTTTGGTGAACGTGTTAAATCACGAAATGGCTCTGTCAATTGGCCGCCTCGGATGTGCGATTTGACACCGTTAGACTATTTTCTATGGGGTACGTCAAGTCTATAGTATATGCCAATAAGCCAGCGACGATTGGTGAACATCGTACGAATATCGAAAGTGAATTTGCAGCAGTATCGGTCGATTTACGCTTGAAAACGTCGAAAATTTGGTTCAGCGTCTAGACTTCTGCAAACGTGCCCGTGGTGACCATGCAAAAGAAATCGAGTTCCATACATAATGACATCGAATGTACGTTCACACAAATAAAGGACTTCATTGATATCCCAAACCGTTTACCCTTAGATTGATGATGGTCTGTGAGGTACCTTAAGAGGTTACATGGGTATACGGGTTTCAAAATATTGATTGTTCTTATTGTCTTATTAAATTCTACAACACCTCTAGAATATTGTCCTAAATTTTCAAGTTGATCCGAGTAATAGTTTTAGAGATACAGTCTTGAGAACTTGTGCTCACGACGCCAGCTAGGCTAAGTTCGCCGTCTTTAAACGCGTTTTTTTCAAACCTGTGTCTTGAAACGATCTTCATGAAACTTTACACTGGTCTTCTAGATACAATTCTTAAAGACTTGGATGAAAGATTTTTTGTTGATTACGGCTATTTAAAAAACAAAAATGTCGCGAAAATTTCACTTAAATCTCAATCTTTTTGTAAAAATGACCGCCAAAAATTATATTTTCAATATTTTTTTCCCTTCATCCATGTTCTAAGTTAAGATTTTAACTAAAACACATTGTTTCACTTTAGATGATCCTGTAAATAGTTATCCGCCAACATGAGCGCATCTTTTTCCGAGGGGTCACTCGAAACGGCGTCGGAATGACCGAGTTTAAAATATTTCTAAAACTTTCAGAATTTCTTTTTTAATAGTGTATATGTTTGTAACAATAAAAATCCTTATAAAATAATTAATTTTTTTATATGAGAAAACAAATTTTGAGAAATAGGCTGTTTTTTACCCGAGGAAACCCATGTAATCCCTTAATGAAAATCAGGGAACATTTTAATAGTACTTTATGTTGTTGGTAAATATGTAGTGAAGTTTCGTGGGTTCTTATAGGAGAGGAGTGCTTTCTAAAGTCATATGGTATAACTGCATGAAATTGAAGTAGCTGCCGATAAAACAAAGCTGGGCATAATGTAATTGAAAATCGAGTACCTTCAATAAAATATTCCCTTCTTCGACTAGATCCCGTATTCTGTCGAAGTCTCTGCCAAAGTTTTAATCATTTTTGAAATATTCTCATATACTTGGAGTAACTTTCTCTAAGACATGCGTGTTTCTTACTTGTTACTTTTCTAACAGTTTTTAAAATTGCAAAATGACAGCAAATCAACTTACTCACAACTTGCAAATATTTCGGAAGGGTAAGAATGTCTGCAGAGGAGTAGCGATTAACGTAATACAGACAAACAATGCAAATAACAAGTGAACTTTTATGACCTCGGAATAACCACAGAAACGCTCAGCATCCATCGCTATTTCTGCCGACCGCACAAATTCATTACACTCCACATACAAACATACAAACAGTCTGCAAAGAAAGTAAATTAGTTCCAGCCTCACACCAAAGCCAAATTCATTCGAAAAAATAATAAAAGTAGATTAGCAACTGGCCGTCTTGCTGTTCCCTTAAAATTTTTAAAGCCCTTGAACGGTTATCCTTATATCCTTCATTTCCTGTTATGTTGAAATGAGGACACCATCGCAAACACATTTTAAATCAACAGTTGAAAAATATCTTAATTACGATTTCATCACTTTACACATTATTTGTCCATTGCTTTAAAGCGCGTTTTTAATGTACTTTCTTAATACCACCCGCAGGCTTACGCAAATGTCGCGACCAATGGCCGGTGGACACCATTGCGTATGAGCGCTTTTATAATATATTCTTGGACTTAACATTGCTGGTACTGCCGCTATTTGTGCTATGTGTTGCGTATATCCTCATTACGCGCACGCTGTATGTGGGTATGTGTGCAGAGCGCGCTTTAGTCTTTGGTGGCAATTCCATCATCGGCAGCACGCCTGCCGAACAGCACGACGACAGTTCATTAGGGGCAATTGCCACAGTCACCAAGAGCACAGCGGCCGCGCCATCGGCCACAATGCAGTCACCGTTTCTAAGGAGATTTAATTCGAAGATGTCACTTCGCTGTCATAGCAGACAAGCCAACATTGGAAACTACGGTATTAGAAGTGATGGCCAAGATGTTGCTGCTGGAACACAGAGTGACACAAGCTATCACCAACAGCATCAGCAACACCCGCAACAAAAACAAAGCCAACTCAAGTACTGCGGTAAGTACCACACATTATGTGAAAGTCCACATTCTTATCAGTAATTAAATGCTGGTAAGAAGCCACTGAATTTATGCGGCTTGTAAAACCAATAAACGATTGTGTGTTCATGGCATCTTGATATCTGGATGGAATGTACATTGACCGCATCGAAAAAAGCAATGCGCTGAAAAAATAATTTTAAGCCCATTATATTTCGTCGTATCAAAACCAAATTATGTAGTTTAGTTTGCCCCACGAGTCTAGCGGCTTTTATAACAGTTTGCTAGGAAAACAAAAAAAATAATTTTTAACTTAATCATTATTAATCTTTAAAGTACTCCCTGGGGTAAAAAATAGAAAGATTTTATAATTTAAACTTCGCGTGAAAAGCTATTTTTCGAACTATTTTTTTCTTGGTTGGTACGACTGTCAGAGATATATGTCCCAAATATCAAAATATTCATTAGCGTACTTCTAAAGTACATAAAGTACTTCGGCAATTTTTGTAATGAGTGAAATTATGGAACAAAGAAGTTAAATTCAATTTAATATGCGAAATCAAATTTCTGATGCGGAAACCTTTAAAATGTTGGAAAAGACCTTCGGTGTTAATTGTTTGTCGCTAGCAAGTTTTTAGATTACTACAAATTATTCAAAAAGGATCGAGAACGCATTGACGGTGAAGCACGTCAAGGACGGAGATCAACATTAACTGATTATCAACATGCCAATAAAATAAAGACATTTTTGCTTTTGAATCGACGATTAACAATCAGAGTTCTTACTGGTATCGTTAGAATATCTGCCGTAACTATCGAATTTGCCGTGTGACTTCAAACGGTCGCTCTGTGGGGCAAATGTGATGCCAAGGGGGATTACTTTGAAAGGGACGACATAGATTTTGAAGAATATATTAAGAATTTTAAAATTATAAACAAAGTTTATTTCCTAGTCGAGTAATATATAATATAAAATTGACTGGCACTACTGAAAAAGATACTTATCTTAATATGTTTGGTCGCACTAAGCTATTTGACGGTTCAGAAAAAGAAAATAAAAAACCGAGAGCAAGTGAAAGGCGGTGTAATATGGTATTTAAAATTGAAATGCAAAATGACAAGAACTTAAATTTGATAAGAAAGCTTTATTTATATTTTGAAGTGTCACATTTGTGCTAAAAAAATGTCTATGCAGTTTTCACAACATCTTCAAAATGAGTGATTGCCGGTATACTAGCATGTTCCGTTGGCATTATCACTCATGGTCTTATAAGCCGTCAACAAAATGCACATTTTATTCTCCAACCTTATCACAATTTTAAGGAGCATATAAAAAATTTTCTAAGAAAGGAAAACCAAAATGATTTAACATACAGTGATAACTTGCGCTAGAATATCCTCCAACACATGACTGTATGCGCTGCGTTTATTTCTTATGGGGAAGAATTCTACTTTAAGTGCCAAATAACCTTTTAATAAGCCTTTTGTTTCTACCGACATCCCTTCTTTACCTTCTTTCCTTTTAGTAACTATATGTTCAGTTTGTATGGAAGCTATATGTTATAGTTTATCGCTATATGTTATAGTGATATCGGAAGTTATGTGAAATGAGCAGCTTCTTGAAGAGAAAAAGACGTTTGCAAAATTTCAAAACGATATCTTAAAAACTGAGATACTTGTTCGTATATAGTATACAGACAGACGGACAGACGGACGGACGGATAGACAGACAGACAAACGCACACGGCTGATCATTTATATATATACTTTATAGGGTCTCCGACGCTTCCTTCTGGGTGTTACAAACTTCGTGACAAACTTAATATACCCTGTTCAGGGTATAAAAACAATCTTCGTCCGCCATTTTAGGATTTAGAATTTTATGTAATAACAAATTTGTGTGTCACTTTGACTGAATTTTGTCATTGAGCCATTCGCAAAAGTAAAACTGGTATAAAATTGGCAAAACAAAATTTGATGGCACTGAAGAAACGGTTACACCATTTGAATGAGGTATACTCATACCAAAAATTTATCGAGATAAATTGAAGCAGGTAATTTATCTCGATAAATTTTTGGTTTCTTTTACATGTAAAATTTTTGATATGAAAGCAGAAGCGAGCAGGCAAATGACCAATCGAAGACAGCTATTATATTAACCATTCAGCTATATAGTAAATGGTTAGGTTAGAATACCGATCATTGGTTCACAAGGGATGGGTTAGGTTAAATGGTCGACCCTAACAGCGGTCTCACTTGAACAGCTTACAACATTGGTCCGTTGTGGTACCAAGAATTCCTCTAAAATTGACTATAAAGACCCTCATGTTACACATATTCTGAGGCAACTAATATCAATTTCGGTTAAGTCTCTTTGTTCACCGAAAGTATGACTCCCTAGATCAGCGTTTCCCAAATGACGGGTCGTGACCCAGTAGCGGGCCATCAAAATAAAATACCGGGCCGCAACATTCCCACCTTGTTTTCAAAATAACACCCACCTACTATCGATCGATCGATGCATCGCAATATTCGTAAGCGGAGATCGGCCGCACGTGCCACTCACCGCTGCTGACTGACCTGAAGTTGAAACAACAGAGCGAGGCGAAAGCTCAGCCAGAGAACTTAAAGATATAGAGAAGGTACAAATTGAATTCTATATGATATTTGATTGGACGGCTAACGGTGCTGCGGAATTCACCATTCTCGCTGCTATTTAGCAGAAATGAGCACGTTCAAAGGCAGAAATATATGTAAAACGAATGAATTCATACGAGAATGAATAAAGAGAAATGCTTTGAAGATTGCCAATATCCGATAATGATTATGATAATACTATTTACGAAGAGTTTTTTTTCTGTAAATCTTTGCAAACACGAACGATCTCCGAAGAAATATTTTACTTGATTAATGATTATATCAACAAAAATAACATTGAATGGAAGAAGTGTGTGGGATTAAGTAGTGATGGCGAACGAGCAATGTCAGGCATTCGTACTGGACTTTATCCAAGGATAAAAGCCATAGCTCCGGAATGTGTATGGACGCACTGTAGCATTCATAGGGAAGCAATAGCCATCAAAAAAATGTCCTTACCCTTGACAGCAACGATGCAAGAGTTTGTAAAGTTCATTACCTTCATAAAATCTCGTCCACTTAAGTCTAGATTGTTCTCTGTTTTGGCAAAGAAATGAGAAGTGGTCACGAACATCTTCCTTTACACTGTGAGGTACGATGGCTGTCAAGAGATAATGTCTTAAACGTTTTTTGGAGCAACATCCCTCAACAGCTAGAGATGTAATATTTGAATTAAAGGACAGATTCCATGATGTTAATTGGATGGTAAAAATGGCTTACATATCTGATATTTTTGAATTTTTAAATAATCTAAACATGACATTGCAAGGCAACAATGTAACAATATTTAAGGTACAAGACAAAGTGCAAGCTGCAGTAAAAAAGCGTGTAGTGTGGTTACAACGCGCGGAGATAGGCAACTTTAAAGCATTTAGTAATTTATGTGAAATACAAAAAGAGTACAACATTACTGCATTGCCACAAGACAATCTTCAAGAATATTTTTCTCCAATCGATGGCAACAACACTCAAGGATACATTTGACACAAGGCCATTGATGGATTTTTGGTTATCCTGTCGTCAAGAATACACAATACTAGCTCATAAAGCAATGATTTTTTAATGCCTTTTGTGACCACTTACAAATGTGAAGCTGGGTTTTCAACACTAGTTTACCTTAAAAATAAATATTGAAATAGACTAGAAGTGGAACCCGATCTCAGAATAAAACTTTCAGCAAACTTGAACTCAATAATTAAAAATAAGCAACAGCTACATATTTCGCACTAAAAAGTGAGTACCAAAGATACCAAAATATTATAATTTAATATTAATAAAACGTTTCTCTTACTACTAATAAACGTGTATTATTTAATCTCATGTAACAGTTTTGAGTTTAATATTATTAAGTAAGTTGGTCATGAAAGGACAGCGTGAAAATTACCGGGTCATGGCAAAACTAAATTTGGGAAGCACTGCCCTAGATGCTCAGTCCTCCAAAAGACGGACAATAGAGGAGAAAGTGTGTGTGGTGTTTCCATCTCACCTTCTTCTATATAACCTTGATAATTTGCGTCCGATTAGATTATTAGCCTTATTGCCTATTGGAAAATACAAAAGAATTTCTACGATTACGGTAATAAGAGCTTTGCTTGAGGGTAAGTAGCTTAGTAGGAATAAGTTGCTTGATGATTATACAATGAGGATAAACACTCCTTAATTAATTTTGTGCGCACAGTTTATGAGCTCAAAGCTCAAAGTGAATGCTCACCTCCCTGAATGAAACTTAATTTCGGAGCAGTGAGTCTACTGCTTGCTTAATAGCAGTCACTACTGCGTGAAAATCACCATAGTAGTCCGGTAGCCTAAAACTAAACATTAGGGGTGCTTTCAGGGGCTCACTTCGCCTCTTTTCATCTTCTTCCCGTCCACATATCTTTCGCCGGTTTGTGAGTAGTGTGTCAAGTTTACAGATACAGAAGGATGAAGAAAATGAGAATTTCAACGTGACCCTCTTTGGACCTTTTCATATATCCAGCATTTCTGAGCCTTAAAGTGACCGCAATGCAGCTCCCGGCAAATTCCACAGGTGATATGATTAGAATACTGCAGATGCCTATGGGAACTGTTGTTAACGCGTGTAGCCCTTCCCAGTACGCTTCACTAAGGTTTCGTAGAGCCTTTGGTAAGAGTCTCAATCTATTCTCTGCATTTCCTCTACAGCAATAAAAGACAACTTATTCCTTCTTTAAAAGCTCTCCAATATTTGGCATCCGTGAAAGCTTTCTATTAAGAACAAGCTCCAGATATTTCACATTATCATCATATTGAAGGGGTGAGCATGCGTTTAAAGGAAGTCGGATATCTGGGGTTTCATACCTCTTGGTAAATAAAACCATCTCAGTTTGACATAAAACGTCGACGGAAGCTAGAAATTTTCATTTTACCATTAAAATAACGTTGTCAGCGTAGGCTGTCACCAAACCACAAATTCCTTGAACTTTAGCATAAACGCCTATTTAACTAAATTACTCGGAAATATGCGCAGTTTGAGTGTCCACTTTTTATCGCTTGCGTGAATGTTTGATTTTTTACACATGGCATATTGAGGGACATATGTACTCACATATGTGAATATTTACATACAAATTGGTCACTTGAAACAAATAAAAAATGTTAACTGTTTGAGGTCATACTCTATATAATTAAGTGTATTGAAGTGCAGAATGAAGCATATTAAAGTTTTTAAAACGTATGCAAGTTCATTTGACTGTCACTACGAAAAATCGTTTTAAATGATTTTTTTAGCAGTCTCAATTAACCGTATTGAAGTTTTAAAAGGTATTGAAGGTTTAAAAACATAGCAATAAAACGAAGTCTTCTTCTTTCGCAACATACATTGTGGCAAAAAAGCACACGGAAATTGTAATTAAATTCCCCGGGTGATATTTCAAAAATAACGTTGAGTGATTCTTCTTACGCGATTATAGCCAAGTTAACAACCGCGCGGAAGCCGTTTCTTCTTTTCGCTACGCGGCGCCAATTGGATATTCCAAGCGTCGCCAGGTCCTTCTCCACTTGGTCCTTCCAACGGAGTGGAGGTCTTCCTCTTCCTCTGCTTCCCCCGGCGGGTTCTGCGTCGAATACTTTCAGAGCAGGAGTGTTTTCGTTTATCCGGACAACATGAGCTCATCGTTCCATCGAATGCGCAAAGGATCATACATCTTTCACAGAACTCTCCTCTCGAAAACTCCCAATATCGACTCATCCGTTGTGAGCCCCTGCACCATATAGCAGGACGGGAATTATGAGTGACTTATAGAGTTTGGTTTTTGTTTGTCGAGAGAGGACTTTGCTTCTCAATTGCCTACTCAGTCCGAAGTAGCACCTGTTGGCAAGAGTAATCCTGCGCTGGATTTCTAGGCTGACATTGTTGGYGGTGTTTACGCTGGTTCCAAAATAGACGAAATTATCTACCACTTCAAAGCTATGACTGTCAACAGTGACGTGAGTGCCATGTCGCGAGTGCGACGACTGTTTGTTTGATGACAGGAGATATTTCGTCTAGTCCTCGTTCACTGCCAGAACCTATTTTCTCCAGAAGCAATTTGAAAAAGTCGCACGATAAGGAATCACCTTGTCTGAAACCTCGTTTGGTATCGAATGGCTCCGAGAGGTCCTTCCCGATTCTAACGGAGCTTTTGGTGCTGGTCAACCAATTCAGTCATACCAAATTCAGACATCGCGGCATAAAGGCAGCTCTTTTTCGTACTGTCAAAAGCAGCTTTGAAGTCGACGAAGACGTGATTTTCCATGCCTAAAGACAAAGATAAGGTCCAATCAGTTTTTTGACGGTGGGCTTATTCTTTCACACAGTACGCTCGAAAAGACCTTATGTGCGATGTTGAGGATTCTTTTCCCACGGTAGTTGGCGCAGATTGTGGGGTCTCCTTTTTTGAGGATTGGGCATAGCACACTTAAATTCCAATCGCTGGGCATGCTTTCGTTCGATCATATTTTACAAAGGTCCTTATCAGTTCTTCGCCGCCGTGTTTGAATAGCTCGGCCGGCAATCCATCGGCCCCCGCCGTTTTGTTATTCTTCAGGCGGGTAATTGCTATTCGAACTTCTTCCTGGTCGTCTGCTCCATCGCCATCGATTGGGGAATCGGGTTTGCCTCTCCTGGCGTTCTGCGTTCAGTGCCATTCATCAGGCTGGGGATTTGTTCCCTCCATAATTTTAGTAAGCTCTGGACATCGGTGACTAGATCACCTTTGGGGGTTCTATAAGAGTATGCTCCGGTCTTGAAACCCTCTGTAAGCCACCGCATTTTTTCGTAGAGTTTTCGAACATTACCCCTGTCGGCCAGCTTATCAAGCTCTCGCACTCACGCATTTCGGCCTCTTTCTTTTTCTGTCAGCAAATGCGTCTCGCTTCCCTCTTCAACTCTCGGTATCTATCCCATCCCGCACGTGTTGTGGTCGATCGTTAAGTTGCGAGGTAGGCAGCCTGTTTTCTCTGCGCTGCGACACGACACTCCTTGTCGTACCAGCTGTTCTTTTGTACTTTCCGAAAACCAATGGTTTCGGTTGCGGCTGTACGTAAAGAGTTTGAAATGCCGTCCCACAGTTCCCTTATACCGAGTTG
>NW_017537634.1:1001382-1010923 GCF_001853355.1 Bactrocera latifrons | reverse complement strand
TAGTACTACAGATAACCGTATTTCGGGCCCCGGCGAAGTCGATCTGCCTCAACCAATTTGGGGATGTTTCCTCGTCGAGGCTGAATTTACCGACCGTAGTGCCAAATATACCTTCTTTGCCCACCCTGGCGTTAAAGTCGCGATTTTGACATCGTGGCGGGGCAGTTCTCATAAATGCTTTCCAAGCACTCATAAAAGGCATCTTTGGTCACATCTTCCTTCTCTTCCTATGTTGAAGAACCTCGCTTTGATGCGGATTGTGGCAAGACGTTCATTCCGCCGGGGTGAATGATAGTACGGCGACGGAGTCTATCTCCCACCACGAATCAAACAACCCAAAACTTGCGCTCCTTTATATGGCCACTGTAGTAAATACCGCAAGGACCTAATCGTCTCTGTCCTTGTCCCGTCCATCGCATTTCTTGGACGGCGGTGATGTCAACATTTATTTTTACGAGGACATCAACCAGCTTAGCAGCGGCACCTTCCCAATTAAGGGACCGGACATTCCAGGTGCATGCTCTGAATTCGTAGTCCTTATTTCGTTTACCATGGTCGTAATCAAAAGTGGGGTTTCTCATCCGAGGCTGTTGTTGCGTTTTCATTGGTGGTTTATTTACGTGGCGGGTCCCAAACCCATCGCACAACCCTATGCAGTTAATGTTTCGCCTTCTCACTAACCTCGGCTTCAAACGGATGTTCTTAGGCTAACCAGAGGATACTTTGTCAAGGACCGGAAGTCGTGAGCTGCTTGAGTCATATGTAAAAGAATCTTTTCTCGCCACTCGAAAGTGAATGGCGATCAGAGAACTTTCCTCACATGCGTGAACTTCTACACATGACTCCATCCTCCAATTCAGATTCAGTTTTATCAAAAAACACAATCTCACGAGTGGTACGAAGCCGTCAGAAGCGGTCGGGAGATCGTTGAAGACGTGCCTCGTTCTGGACGATCTTCGACCTCTTCAACTGATAGAAATATTAAGCAATTGAAGGATGTTTAAAATCTTCAGGAAGTTTTAGGGAGATGGCAAGAGAACTCGACATCTCTCGCCAGTCCGTTCGAATGATTTTGAATGTGAAAGGCGTTCTGGCTTGACTCGTCCCGATAAAACTGAAATATTTTCAAAAATAGTACGCTAAGCACGTTGCAAAAGAATAAAATGTTCCGTTACACTAGAACTAGTTAAGAAGGGCAATTGTTAATTTTGTAATTGTTTTAAGAATTAAAAAAGTATGTCAATTAATTCCTCAGAGAAATGGTTGTGGAATTTTGCACATAACGTTAGGTTTGACGTGTTTACTTTAAAGATATCTTCTGAATTCGAAAGTTACCCATTAATTAAATTGCATTATAACGAGTCGCTTCTTTTCCTATCTCTGGTTTATTTCCTCTCTTATTCTTTATCGTCTTTGTTTTCTGTGGCTATGCGCACTTCTTCTACTTAGCTCAAGTCCTCTTCTTTCAGCTTGTCTTCTTCATCGTTTTCTCATTCTACCAGCAAAGGAAGTCATTGGTAAAGGAGCTTATGTTGATGGGCCGCCAGTTACTGGTGTTCGTTACCCACCTGTCGAAGTCGGTGTCTTCTGCTGTGGCTGTTGTTGTTAGAGTTTGATTTCATTATTTTGTAACTATTATTCATCAAAGTTTTTTACTAAAACTTTACAAATATTTGAGATATATTATTTTGCTTTATACCAACATGTAAATCAAATAAGCAGAGCAAATATAAAACACTTGATACTTTTTTATTTACATGCGGTGTATTTATACATGTGTTACGTATTTCTACATAATTACGGAACTATAACGCGGAAAAAGAAGTCGGCATATTATTATAGACACACATATGTACATGTAACAAAAGTTGTCAATACTTTCACACTTAAAGGGGTATTCTACTCTAGTAATCAAATTTTGGGCAGTTTTTTGAATTTTATTTTATTAAAAAAAAAATATTTTTACCACCAATTTTTTATGGTGTTTTTATTGATGTCTTAAGAATATAGAAAAAAAATTTTACAAAAATATATTAAAAATTAAAATAATTAGAGGAGGGAGGGAGAGACAGGTGTAAACAAAATGGCGTATCCTGGTGACATTGATCCTGACGCTCCTGGTGGTCTCAAAAAAAAATCAAAAGAAATTGTTAATCAGTAAGGATGTTGTTATAGTCCCTGTTTGAGGGAACACGATTTTGTTTTTTTTAATGGCGACTGCCTGAAAATAAAAATCATTTTTTACTCTTTTTTTTGAAATTACTGAATTTTTCCAAACTATTAAAAACAAAGGATTAAGGATTCTATAAAGATAAAGGATAAAGGATAATATAAAGAATGTTCACACAAAATTTCAAGTAAATTGGTTGTATAGAACTTGAGATAATGCCGGTACCGTGTGGAAAAAAAATAGTTTCGAGAAAAAAGTGAGTCTACCCTACCTACCGGGCTAGGTACTGAGTCACTAAAGTAACTGTAGCTCTTAAAATAATTTTAATTTTTAAAAGTCCTTTCTTATAGTAGAATACCCCTTTAACTCTAACTCACATAACATTTACAATTCTAAACCTAACTATTTGTGCTATTTTAAACAACAAAATAAAAAATATACATATAAATTAGATGTACAAAATATTTTTTACTAATTCATAAAAATTATCCAACGAAAATATTTCAAAACTAGTAAGGAAGGGCTAAGTTCAGGTGTAACCGAACATTTTATATTCTGGCAAATTGGAAAGATCACAGCATTCAGATTTTGACAAAGCTTAATATTAAATAATGTTGCGAACGAATTCAAAATTCATTATTCGACGAAATGGTGAATATGTTGAAATATAATTTTGTATTTTATTAAGTTGTGTTATAAACTCAACCGAAGAGACTCGGAATTCATATCATGATATGAGGTTTGGTTCAAGATCTAATCCAGCGTTAAGCCGCATAATATTTAAGAAACCTTTTGCGTTTAATCACACATTTTAACGAACCTACACTATTTAAAGTCAGATGAAAAGTTGGAAATCAGTATATTGAGATATATTGGGAGTTCAGCTAATTGATTTTTTTAATTGCCTATTACATTGCTCAGTTGTACTGGTGCTTGTTTTCAAGCAATTTATAAATATACATATATGTATACTATATACCTCTCACACTGATCGATCTATTCGGCTTATGACTTGGTAGAAGAAATCCTTATACATATGTAGGAAATGGTAATCGGGGTAGTTTGTAGATTAATTTCACATATTTTCGGTATTACCATAAGCTATAGATTTATTTAAAATTTGGGAAATAAAGGTAGTAATTACCTGATTTTATCTACTTTGTCAACACCACATATTACTAACAGAAGAATATGTATTAACATAACTAACAAATATTTGTATACATACTATAGAACTGTGATCAAATTGAAAGGTTAATTATGTCCATTTCATCTCCTTCCAAGTAATCCCCTCCCGCTGCAATACACCTATGCCACGAAATTTTCAGTCCTCACAGCACTTTCAAAAATCCTTCGTCGTGATGGCCATCAGAGGCCATTCTTCGATTCAGCTTTTATATCCTCAATTGAGTCAAAACGGTGTACTCGTAGTGGTCATGTGAATATACTGAATAGCCAAAAGTTACAGGAAGGTAAATTAGGCGAATGCGGCGGTTGCGGCACGATATTAGTTGCAAATGTGGCGAAATGATTACGGAAAACCATTCCAGTATGGGATGGTGCATTATCGCACTTCTTTGTTCAATAAATTCAGACATAGTAAAAATCGAAGAATTCACTTTTAGAGCCTCACAAAACAACGCTTATCTCAAATTCTATTGAATATTTGGGGTATTTAGCATAGATATTACTAACAGTACTACCAATTTACAAAAAAACCAATTCCCCGATTCGAAAAACATGCGAAGTATAAATTAAAAATTCACCTTTCAATTTGATCACAGAGTATATGGAGTAAAGTCAACCGGATGTTTCAAATCTTGCATATCAATTATATAAGCGCCAGGGTCGGTTTCAACCGACTTCATTCATTTTAAACCCAAAGATGTACATATTAGAAAAACACGCACTTTCAGTTTCATTAAAATAACTCACGTGTTGGTCCAACTGGAAGTCCGAGATTCTTCACTATTTGTGAAATATATTCATATGTATAACTTTGATTTCATACCGAGAAGTAATAAAATAAGATTTAGTTTAAAACTATGACGGAAAACAGAAAAAATAACAAAGTTATATACCAAATTTTTTATTTCTCTTTTAATGAGGTTAAGCTTCTCCATTAGCCTTACGTAACATTACCTGTTATTTCAAAATAATAATTTAAAATTAATTACCTTCCTTTTGGGATGCATATATATATATTGTTAAAACTACTACGCAATAACTAAATGCGAAACATATTATTACGCTACTATTTTGCATCCACATTACAAGGGGATAAAGGGTGAAATCTATATTGCAAGGTGCGTTCCAAAGTAAACAGGACCTAAAAAAACAGAACCGTTGGTTTTTTCAGCAAAATCATTTTATTTCATTCAAAATAGTATCGTTCTGCTTCAATACAACTTTTTGCTCGGTGATTTCGGCTGATTTTTGTTGAATTCATGCACAGTTTCGAAGAAATTCCGGTGATCACGGATTTTGATTGGCCCACATGTTGGTCCTCATTTATGTCCTCACGGCCACTTTGAAAACGTTGAAACCACTCGTGCACTCTGCTACGGGATAGGCAATCATCGCCATAAACTTGTTTCATCAATTGAAAAGTTTCGATAAAAGTGTTACCATTTTTAAAACAATTTAATGTTGGCTCTTTCTTCGAAGTAAATTTTCGCACCGATAACATACTTTTAACGCAATAACTTCACTTCCAATAGATGAAATGTTATGAAATTCTCAATGGACAATCGATAAAGATGGCATATTCTAACGCATCAGTCGACATATACTATAGATGGCGTCACCAAGGGGCGCTAGATTCAAAAAGTCCTGTTTACATTGGAACGCACCTTGTATGTTCCGATATCGTATATCGTATAGTATACAAACTGAAATGAATGTATCGGGAAAAAACTTTGCACGAGGTGTCCCAGCTTATGAACACAAATTTTGGGCTGAATCGGATCAATAATTCCCTCAGTCCCCATATACCTTATAATAAAAATGTCTAATATGTGAGTTATCTTAATGAAATTGAACGGGTGTATTTTTCTAATAACAAGGTATGTTTATACTTAAAATTGATAAAATCTTGTATTTAAAGTACAACGGCAAAGAACTGATATGGAGCATGCATCAGCTTCTTTGTAAAATATGGTCGGACGAAAGCATGCCCAACGATTGGAATTTAAGTATGCTATGCACAATCCTCAAAAAAGGAGACCACACAATCTGCGCCAACTACCGTGGGAAAAGAATCCTCAACATCGCACATCAAGTCTTTTCGAGCGTACTGTGTGAAAGAATAAAGCCCACCGTCGAAAAACTGATTGGACCTTATCAGTGTGTCTTTAGGCATGGAAAATCACGTCTTCGTCGACTTCAAAGCTGCTTTTGACAGTACGAAAAAGAGCTGCCTTTATGCCGCGATGTCTGAATTTGGTTCCTCGCAAATCTAATACGGCTGTATAATTATTTGAGCAATACCAAAAACTCCGTCAGGATTGGGAAGGACCTCTCCGATCCGTTCGATACCTAACAACGATTCAGACAATGTGACTTCTTTTCGTGCGATTTCTTCAATCTACTCTTGGAGAAAATAGTTCGAGTTGGAGAACTTAATAGAGAAGTCCTGTCATCAAACAAACAGTCGTCGCACTCGACTAGGCTTCCATGTCACTGTTGACAGTTGTAGATAATTTCATCTATTTTGAAACCAGTATTAACAGGAACAACAATGTCAACTTTGACATCCAACGCAAAATAACTCTTGCAAACAGATGCTACTTCGGACTAAGTAGGCTATTTAGAAGAAAAGTAGTCTCTCGGCAAACAAAAATCTCGTCCGGAGGCATGGAGAGGGTTTTTGAGATTCTGCGGAAGATTTATGGTCCTTTGCGCGTTGGTCACGGCGAATATCGATGGAACAGTGAACTGTATTAGATATACGACGCCATTGACATAGTTCAGCAAATTAAAAGACAGCGACTACGCTACGATAGGTCATGTCGTCCGAATGGACGAAAACACACAAGCTCTGAAAGAATTCGTCGCAAACCCCGCCTGGGTAAGCAGAGGAAGATGAACCCCCAACCCGAGATAAGGGCCAGGTGGAGCAAGACTTCGCTTGCCACTATAAGCGGTTCCTACGATAGTAAAGATGAAGAATTCCAAAATTAAATATAATCCAAAATTAAATAAACCGGTTGGCTTTATATGTACCGTCCAAATCAGTCAATATGTAAGACATTTTTGTAAAATTGCTGAACGTTTAAGGCCGAGGCTATCTAAAATTATATTATACCACAATAATTATTTTTCTTACCCTGACAAGCCGGTGTTGATCTTTGCAAGTTGAAAGTGTGTAAAATGTTTGGTTACATCTGAGTTTAGCCCTTCCGTACTTATTTTCGTTATAGTTTAATTCACTTACACGTCGGTGTACACTGATGTTCTTTCGCCATTTTAGAACATGCAAACGTTCTATCTACGTATCACATTAAAACTATCACTTAGTAAAAAGCTTTGAATCTTATTACATGCCATATGTTGTACCGCAAATGATGAAAATTCCATTCCAAGGAGTGGAAGAAAACCGCGTCAAAGTTTTTAAATTATATTCAGTATATACTACATATACATATGTATGTATATTCAGTATATATATATGTAAATACAAATAATACATGTACACGTGAGCAAACATCTTTACACTCATATGGTTTCAGTAATACGTGCGCTAAGTGTTACAGCCGAGGAACATATTCGCGTGCACATTGATTGGAAATTTGTTTACGAGTACACGCCACCTGAATCCGTTCAATAACTGACGCTCTTATGTGTGTACAAAGTGTGGCTTTAGGCTACGCGTGTAAGCGAACCAGCGGACGACATGTTGACACGGTGAGGCCGGAGATGATGATTACGCATAATGATTTTCGCGTGATTTAAGCACATTCCAATAACGAAATGTGCGAAATTCGTGTCAAGAATTTTCTGCTCACAATAACAACCACTTACGCAACTTACATGCCACATACCTGTATACTGGATAACCCCGAACGCATTTCGTGCACTCATTGCTTAAACTGCAGAATTACCGAAATATAAATATCTATATGGCGTAGTTGAAGGAGGATTATTTCATATGTTATCGTTCATTATTTGAATGTATTGTAATGCAAGCTATGTAAGTAATGCTCTACATGACATTTCTGTAAAGACACCAATAAGTTTATAATTTTTGGAAAGTTTTTGTCTCTACATTTGATCTCTGGAATTACTTGTGTTCTGCCCGATAGGTTTAAGATTAATAGTCCATCATACAACTATAATAGAAATTGTATCTGAGAAAGGCCTCACGTTAAAAGCGATTGTTAGGTTTACCACTAAAACCTTTTCAAAATTTGCATCGCTTTCTTATGTAAAGAATTATTGAAATGTTGACATATGTTAAACAAATATCTACTTTTTTTTATGATAGATACATGTACTCTCGCTTTCATATGTGTGAAGCTCGCTGATGATTCGATTATCAGTTCTCAACTGTCTGTTCAGTAGTTTAACACGCTGGCTGTGAGTGTGTCAGCGGTGATCAAGGCAAAAATCTACTCCTTAGTGATAAGTAGAAAAATATATATGTATGTATGTCGTTTTGGCCAAAGCGTGTATCATCGGTAATAAATTGAAAGTTGGATGTAGTTTTTTGACGTGATCACCTGGTAAAACACTGGCAGCCAACGGGTTAAATTGATTACTTTTGATTTCGAAATTCCGACATTTATTTGAACAATCAGTTTCTATTTTTTTTATGAACTGGAAAAGAAATTGCTCCTGCTTCTGTTCCAGTATAAGATTCCTGAAAGTTAGTATTGGTCGCAAATACGCATCCCCAAATATACTTTCAATATCCAATATAATAATAGTTTGTCAAAAAAGTCTTGCAGTATTTCTTGCGGTATTTTTATTGAGTTTTTACTTTACCGATGTACGGCTGCTACTATGCCAGTCTCTTTCGACCAATTCAGCGATTTTATCGCAATTTTCGACGACAGGCCTTCCGGAGCATGGCGCATCTTCGACCACCTCTACACCAGAACGAAAACGTTGAAACCATCGTTGTGCGATGGAAATGGAAACTGTATCAAGCCCATAAACAGCACAAATTTTATTGGCGGCTTGAGATGCATTTTTGCCTTTATCGTAGTGGTACTTTAACATATGGCGTATTTTCTCTTTATTTTGCTCCATGTTTGCGACGTATAAAACTAGAACTACGCGCTCTCAGCGCCAACTAGCGAAAATACCGCAAGACTTTTTTGACAACCTAATACATTGGCTCTTCACTTGTACGTGGCGATATGGGAATAGTATAAGTTGTAGTAAAAATGATTCCATTATTATTGCTTTAAATCGAAGGTTTTAGTTGATCTGATTTAAGTTAAATAATAACCATTTTGTACGTTAGTTTGTTAAGTCTTTGAAGGAAATTTAATAGCATCATCGTTTAGAAACCTTACTTTCCCTTGCCTGGCTTGCGATTTCGCCTTTTTTTCTTTTTTTTTTAACTTTTCTATTATTTATTGAATCTACCCTACTTAAGACTCTAACAATAAGTTTGCGAATCTTAAACTACTCACTTAATTTACACCATACATGGGTGATTATTTTTTTAAACTGGGCCTAAAATATATTACGTCTGGGCTGGTAAGTCGTTTCTACGAAATCTTCAGCTCCTGTTCACAAGCAATAATGATCTTGCTAGTTCGCTTGGGTGAACAGATAGTTTCAATGCATATTTCGCGCTTCGGTGCTCTATTTCAGTTCGTACGTCTGGGATTCTTAAGTCGCGTTGGATGTTCTCATTTCGGATATACCACGGTGCTCCGGTGATTGTACGAAGAATTTTTGATTGCGCACGATGATGCTACTCGCATTGCCCCACAGCTCATACCCATTGGTAAAGATTGGTTTTAAAACTGTGTTGTATATAATGACTTTATACTCCAAACTCAGGGCTGAGCGAGAAATAATAAGCCAGTGCAAAAAACCTGCCTTTAACTTAAGGTAAGTCCTTTTAGCCTCTATGTGTTTTCGTCAAGTGAGTCGCCTATCCAGATGGACCCCTAGGTAAGTAACATGATTGCTTTGTGGTATTTGTCCGTTGTTCAGTATCAAAGGCGAACAGCTACTCTTGTTTAGGGTAAGTGTAACGTGCTTACATTTTTGCTCGTTAACCTTTATCCTCCAGTTTGCGAGCCAGTTGGCCACAGCTTCAAAATGATTTTTTTTTTTTTTTTTTTTTTTTTTTTTTTTTTTTTTTTTTTTTTTTTTTTTTTTTTTTTTTTTTTTTTTTTTTTTTTTTTTTTT